>NC_137817.1:19671569-19724069 GCF_963921795.1 Nannobrachium achirus
GCATTATATTCTGCTTATAACACTTATAAATATTCACAATATTCATTATCATTCATAATAATCATTACATTATAGAGCATTTTAGCACAATAGACATGGGCTTCGTAGAGGTGTTACACATTTCCATCTATCAGCATATCCCTGTTGTCAGGCAGAAACCTCATATCTCCATGCTTTCAGTAGCAAGGATAGCTGATCTACATTAAGACTCACAATGCGTATAGGCCAGCATTGCGATACGCTCTGAGTTTGTGGATCTGTTATCTGTTAAGTTTGTCTGTTGGTGTTATACATAATGTAACCAATGCAAAGTATTTACGCAAGCTTTTAGCTAAATGATAACTACATTGGATGCATTGGAACACAGGTTCGTTTTTCTGTTTTCTGCAAACAAACGGTTTTGGACATACAAGGTTTCTGACCGACAGCATCCATATCAGTTCCTTCCTGTGTGTGAAATGTGGTATCTGTCAGTGTTTGCAGAATTATCAGACCTGGCTCAGCATCGAAGGAATGCAGGGTAAGCACACACACAAGCTTTCATTTAGTGTCTGTTTAACTCTTATACAAGGACACCCTTTAATGTGCTGCTCACATTTAAATTCATCATGTCCATGTCCTAGATACACTGTGTGGTCCAAGTGTTCCATTATAGTCAACTAATACGCACGCACGCACACACGCACGTACGCACGCACACAGAGTGCGCGACGATGTGTGCATGATGGTCAATGTAGTTTAAATGAAGCAATCGGCAACAGTCCGCCATTCCGAAACACCGCTATTCCGAAGCAGGGTTAGGGTTAGGTTTAGGGTTAGGGTTAGGGGTAGGGGTAGGGTTAGGGTTAGGGTAAGGGTAAGGGTTAGGGTTAGGGTTAGGGGTAGGGGTAGGGTTAGGGTTAGTTAGGGTTAGGGTAAGGGTAAGGGTTAGGGTTAGGGTTAGGGGTAGGGTTAGGGTTAGTTAGGGTTAGGGTAAGGGTTAGGGTTAGGGTTAGGGGTAGGGTTAGGGTTAGAAGTCAACGTTCGGAATAGCGGTGTTTCGGAAAGGCGGGGTGTAACCGAAGCAATCAAATCCTCACTGTGTATTATCTTTTTTTTTTTTTTTTTATCCCACAATTTTGTAACCCATTTTTTCACCCAGTGCCAATTGCCTATGTAATCCTGGGCTCTGCTCTCCCTCTGCCGCGCCTGGGGAGACAACGGACTGACCTCATGCATCCTTCTATGCATGAGGAGTCCAAGTTGCTTCTTTTCACCTGACAGTGGAGATTTCCCTGGTTTGGACACGGGGAAGGAACACGTTATTCCAACCAGTTCCCTTCCCTTCCATCAGGCACCCTGGCTGGTCAGGGGGAGGCATTATTGAGACCAGGATTCTCACTGTGTATTATCATATCGATTCAGACATTTCAGTTCTCCTGCTCTCATACAATACCTTACAATTTACAATTGACTATTTAGGCATTTAGCAAGGACGGCACAAGTTTGTGTATGCAGCAGTATGCATTTCGCACACTCTTTTAACTACACCTGGAGGAGGTGGGAGGAAAATTGGAGTCCAAACTGCAGTTTTCTGTCCATCACAACCATTAAAATGCATCACTTGGTGGCAGAAGAAAAACAGCTACAGGGTAGATTGGGCACCAACTGCAGGTGTTTTTCCACATACAGACAGATAGAGATAAGGTTGAAAACTGGCGACGTGCTCATCATATTAACCACTGGAGCATCACTTTATACTCAAGGTTCATCTTTATTGTCAATCACAGACTGGAGCTACGATCTCAAGATAGACATTAAAAGTAAACTAAAAGTGTTAAAACCTCAATGTGATCAGTGCTCAAACTAAACTACATGAATACAAATCGATATTACAATCTAAATGAAGGTAGAGTATAGGGCTGCACAATATATCATTATCGTATCGTTATCGAGGTATGGCCCCCTGGGCAATATGTCCATATCGTTGCCCATATCGCCCATACTGTACCGCCTATATCGTTGCCCATATCAAAGCATTTTGCCTTTTACTACAATATCAAAATAACAAGCGTGTGAACCCAATAGCACTTAAAATCAAGAGTGATATTGACTTAATATTGTGCTGTTTTTTGAATAATGCTTAGTTTTCACTGTTGCAACACTTAAAATATTAAATATTAAATATGTACGGTAATATCGTATTGATATCGAAATATTTGGCATGAATACCGTGATATGAAATTGTGTCCATATCGTGCAGCCCTAGTACAGTATAGAAAACAGTATCGGTCAGCATCTAGATAGCATGCATACTTCAAGTGCAAAACAGCATAACAGTGTAGCTTAGTCTGTCACATAGGTTCCATTTACAGTCGCCACAGGCACGTGGCCATGTAGTCTGGACTATGTATTAACTCAGAGCTAGTTCATAAGCCTGATGGCAGCCAAGTACACTAGAAGGCACTCCACAGTCTTTTAGTGCAGCTGGCAGGACTACAATCTGAGTTCCCAGAGGTTCTTCTTTTCGCCACTAGGGGGGCGAGAAGAACCTCTGGGCCAAAACTATGATATTCCTGGCCAGGAAGTTGTCCCAGGCTCAGAATCTGAGCTTGGACAATACAGGAAGTAGAGCCCTGTGCAAACCTTCAAAACATTCAGAATAGAAACCAACCAAAAACACTACAACAATATGCAGCCCATGTTTCAAGGTGAATCCTACCAGACTAGCAGGACTAAGATACCGCTTGCCGGGCCGCAGCTACAGTATAACACTGGCCTGAACAAGCTGTGGCCGGGGTTGGTGATGGACATCCGTTAATGTTCTGCATCAACTATCTAGCTAGCATTAGCAGCAGTGTTCATTTCTAGATTCGACAGGGATTTTGGATTAAAATTGTTTCTGGGTTTTCTCTCACTCACTTAACCAATCACAGCAGTCAGCTAATGAATGGTTAATACGCAGTTACGAATAAAATGTAGGGACAAGAACAATTCACGTTCCTGGTTTTCCTCAGCTCTGTTGCTGTACGAGAGAGAGAGAGAGAGAGAGAGAGAGAGAGAGAGAGAGAGAGAGAGAGAGAGAGAGAGAGAGAGAGAAAGAGACCGATAATGAGGGTTTCTCTTCAGTTCGGCAGCTGATCAATGTTTAAAAGTGCTTCTCCAATCCACTCTCACACCTACCTCCTCATGCAAAAGTAAAACCATCTTCCTCTCATTATCTATTCCCGTGGACAGCATGTGGCTCTGAACATTCTCACTCACAGTTCTCTTCTCTCTTGTTTCTACCATCTCTGCCTGTTTCCGCTGCATACATTTGCTTTTTCATGTTCACGGCACGCATGAAAAGGTCCTTCATGTCTGTAATGGATTCTGTTGTATTGTGAGTCACTTGTGTGTTTTTCTCAGTGGCGATATAGTAGGCTACAAGTGTTGTTTCATGTATTGTACTGCTATTGCAGCCTTGGTTGAGTCATGTGATGCTTAATGGAATCGGTTTCAAGCAGTGTCTTCATTTTACTTCGCCATAAATGTTCCATGATTCACCCTGATTGATAGGGCTTGGAGAGCCGTAGGAGGAAGTGAAGAGGTTTCTGTATATTGTGTTTGTCATACAAAAGGAGAAGAAACAAATGAGCACATACACAGCAAAAGCTCATTGTTAATGTAACCATTTGTATATCTGAGAGCATACAGATGAAACCAAGTGGACCCACTCAGAATTAAATGAACACTCAGGATTTTACACACTATACTATGCAGCACATTAAAGATGCGTCTTACAACACTATACATTTGCTTTTTCGAATGCACAGACGGATACTATTATGCACGCACGCTGACTCCCTGCTGTTGTCAAAGGCTAACACATACACACATGCATCTATTTGACTTGGAAAACAGCTATGTACGTCGAACATATTCACTTTTGTTTTAAAGCAGTTGGCAATATCAACAGCAGGTATGCAGTTGGGGGCCCTGTTGTTGCGTAATTGTTTCTCTGAATACATTCATGGATGATTGTTTTCATATCATTTTCATACTGTACTGTCAGTGCATAGTGCAGAAAGAGAAAAGGCTGTAAAAAGATGGCTCTTCTACGCTCAATGCTGACTATACAAACAACAGTATTAGGGAATATTATTGCGGTAGTAGTTAGAAGTTATATTGGGGACATGACGTCCAGGGTAGCTTCGGGTGCTACAGTAGTGGGAAGGGGGAGCGCTTCGCTGTTACTACGTGTCATCTTTTCGACTCCCAACCCAAACCCTTACCCTAAATAACCCTAACCTCTGTGGGGTGAGTCGCTAACCCTCCCAACGCTCCTTTGTCTAAATGACGGTCGTTCGAAAGAGCGAGATTTCCCCGTGGGAAGGGAGACATTATTCCCACAGGGGAAATTAGGCCTATGTTTCACCCTGCTGATGGCTGCTCAGATTGTAATGATGAGCTTGAGGGGAGCAATGAGGGAAGGTTAGGGGCCCTATTATGATCCAGGTCTTATGCCTTATGCCTTAACTTCTTTACCTTTTTTTCACTATTTTGAAAAACATTTTTAAATACTTCAAATGCTGATCTACATCTGCACGTTGTGAACTTGCAGATCAGCTATTTGAAATATTTAAAAAACTAAAACAAAATAGTAAAAAAAAGGCAAAGAAGTTAAGGCATAAGGCATAAGACCTGGATCATGGGCCCTAAGTGTCTTGCTCAGGGGCACTTTGACACTAAGTCCAGCCTGGTCACCAGAGAAAGCTAGCCGGGGCTGGAAAGCGAACCCAGGGACCTTCTGTTTCCCAGGCCGCCTCTCTGGGAGAGTGTTTTCTGCTGGTGTTTCAGTCCGAGTGTATCAAAGGGTGCGTTCGGAAATGCGCACCGGTTCTGGTTAGGGTTAGGGTTAGGGTTAGGGTTAGTTTTAGGCATAGTTTTATTGAGGTTAGGGTCCGGTTAGGGTTCGGGTTGGGTTGGGTTTAGGCATAGTTTTACTGAGGTTAGGGTTAGGATTAGGGTTAGGTTTAGGCACTCACTACACTGAGCACACACCCGGTGCGCATTTCCGAACGCACCCTTTGATACACTCTGACTGAAACACCAGCCGAAAACACTCTCCCACGCCTCTCTACCCATTCAGCTATGGCTGCCCATTAAGTAGCATACTCTTAGAGCCGCATCCCACTTCCAAGGCCATACACGCCCCTTTACATCCACTTCAACTCATAGCTAGCTCCGATGTCGGTAGAAGGCCATACACGCCCCCTTTACATCCACTTCAACTCATAGCTAGCTCCGCTGTCGGTAGAATGCACGGCACAGCCGTCCGCTGATTCGCCCCCCGTCGCCATGGTGAGTGAGAGAGAGAGAGAGAGAGAGAGAGAGAGAGAGAGAGAGAGAGAGAGAGAGAGAGAGAGAGAGAGAGAGAGAGAGAGAGAGAGAGAGAGAGAGAGGCACGTTCCAAGAGACTATCAGTGCAGAAGCGCAGAGACTATCATATCAGTGCAGAAGCGCGTGGAGAGAGAGAGACAGAGAGAGAGAGAGAGAGAGAGAGAGAGAGAGAGAGAGGCACGTGCGAGAGAGAGAGAAACAAACAACAAATCTCGCACGCCGCAAATGAGAGAGGGGGGAGGCAGCAAGAGAAGGCAGGAGAGAGAGAGAACAGCGCAAGGACTTGGACACACTCATTTGAGCTGTGAGAATAGACGGAGAGAGAAAAAAAGAGAGAGCAAAATGTCGCCTCCTCCCTGTGTGAGTGCGTGGCTTGCGCGCGCGAACACTCATGGACCTGTTGATGTGTGTTGCGCACCAGTAGCCACTAATCACAATATACAAATAGGCTACACCGCTACAAATGTACTGTCTGTGTTACTATCGGGAACCAGGCTTCAGATTCAACAATGGACAAGATGATCTGACTGCCTCTGCTCCGCTCTGAGAGGGGAGAGGTTGGCGGCCCTTCGGGCCACTCACATCTAGAGTTCGGCCCACTCACCTCTTCACAGCAACATACTGTCTGTCTGTGTGTGTGTGTGTGTGTGTGTGTGTGTGTGTGTGTGTGTGTGTGTGTGTGTGTGTGTGTGTGTGTGTGTGTGTGTGTGTGTGTGTGTGTGTGTAGGGGTGTGTGTGTGTGTGTGTGTGTGTGTGTTGCTAAAATGAAAACATTGAAATAATGAAAATAAAACATTGGCAGGCCTATTATAGTAATAATAATAACACAATTAGGCCAAAACTTTTTTTTTTTTTTCAAAAAACTTTTTTTTCAAAATAAAAGTTTTTTGAAAAAAAATGTTTTTTCTCAAAAAACCATTACAAATCCATTTGATTGCTGGTATACCGTGAGGGCCCCCTCCGGGGGCCCGAGCTCTAGATTTGAGGGCCCCCAAAGGGGGCCCGAAATTCTAGTACAGTACATAATAGCAGTTGCCGTTCAAGTTGTCATGCTGAACACATTCCTACGGTATTATGTTTATTTTTCAGTGTACATAAACAACCCCCAAGACACAAGAGAATGATAATAGTGACGATAAAGATGTTTCTGGTAAAGGCAGTATAGTCATTATTTTGTCCCCAGCCATCCAAGACCATACAAAGATTTTAAATGTATCCAGACAATTGATGGATTGATGGAGATAGCTGAAGATATCCGATCATCTGGCTATGAGACACACTGTAGATGTTGAGGTGGTGTTTACCTTATCTTACTTTCTGTTTGAGCATGTAATCATCAAAGAAGAACATTGACATAACATTGGTTGTTGTTTAACATAAATACATTGAACACTGTCCGCATACACAGCCCCAACCCGGAACAATAGAGTTCGGTCAGTGGATCCTCATCTGGTCCAGACAGATAATGATAATGAGCTTTATTTATAGCACTTTTTTATAAATCGAAATGCAGCTCAGAGTACTGTACAATACAGCAAAAATGAAAACAAATGAAAAACAACACAATAACAAAACAGCATCTGCTGAGCAATACATCTCATAGGGTTTTCAGTTGACGCTTAAAGATGTTGACTGTGCAGTGCTTGCCCCCCTGATTTCTCGAGGTAATGTGTTCCACAGATTAGGGATCACCAAAGCGTGTGGATTGACCCGGAAGGGCCCCCGTCAACCGTAAATGACATGCGACGCCCTCGGTACAGAACAGGCGCCAGGCAATAAATGGAGTGATACTGGTGGTGATGGTGGTGGTGAGGGGAAAGGAGGGGGGGGGGGGGACCTCCCCATTTCAAACTGCAATGGGATTTGGTTTCTTACTCCGACAACACCCCCCCCCCCCCCCCCCCCCCCCCCCCCTCGCTCCTCTCCTTCACTCTCTTTCGACCTTTCCAGGCGGCCGACTTTGTCTTCCAGATGAGATCATAGATTCTCAAGGGCACTCCAGGCAGAGGAAAGGGGAGAGCAGCAGCGGGAGAGAAAGAGAGAGAGAGAGAGAGAGGAGAGAGAGAGAGAGAGAGAGAGAGAGAGAGAGAGAGAGAGAGAGAGAGCCAAAGTGTGTGTGGTAGAGATGGAAAAGGACGTGAAGCATGCACGTGCACACATAGACATCAAAGGGGGCTTGTGCCCCTGCCATTTTACCCGTCTTTAAAAAGTGCCTTCTCCCGACCATGAATGCAGTTTTTACTATGGTCAAAGAAATGCAAATGCCTTTCCATGCCATACTCTACTGAACTTGAATGCAGCATCTTATGTTGAAAGAATTGCCCTCTCTGTGTGGAAATATATGCTGTTACGCAACATCTCCAGTATTGACTTGTTTATGCGTAGTTCAGTGTGGTGTCAAGAAAATAGCCGACCTCCAAGCTCACAACGCGCTGCGACGCGTTGTGAGCTTGGAGGTCAGCTATTTTCAATATTCTCACCAAAAGGCACTTTTAGAAATTTCAGCCCCTGCCTCTCTAACATTCTCTGCACGTCCCTGAAGCGAAGTGAGTGAAAAAGAGAGGGATCGAGGCACTCTTCCAGGGTGAGGTGACGGGAGTGAGAGTAAAGAGAAGGGAAAAGTTAGAAAACAAAACAAACGGAAAGGTGAGGTGAGTAAGAGAGGGAGTCGGGCGGTGTGACAGAGGCTCTTTCACTTCAGTGGCGTTTTGAATGTTGGTTCTAATGAAAGAATGAAAGGGCTGGTGAGGAGGCTGAAAAGGTACTGTACTGTACATCTGGCTATTCAAATTCAAGCAGGCACTCGTGGCAAGTGCCTGCTCATGAGCCTTTAAGAAGAAACAGGGAGAAAGTAGTCTGCTGGAGGATAAAGCAGAGAGGGGGGAGAGAAAGAGAGGGAGAGAATAGTGAAGCTGCACTTTTCACTGTCACACCTCGAACTGCGTGGAAAGCTCTTATCAGGCTGAAGTTTGGGAAGATGCTTCAGGCAGGGATGGTTGGAGAGAGAGAGAGAGGGAGAGAGGGAGAGAGAGATGGCAGTATAAGGTTAAGGCAAATAGAGAGGGGATTCACTCTTCAGCATATTGAGCGTCCATCCGACTGTGAAATTACCAGATAGAAATCAGGGGCCCTGACATCCATCGTATGTTTTAAGATTAGGCCCGCCTTCGTTATGACACCCCCCCCCCCCCCCCCCCCCCACACACACACACACACACACACACATATATATAGACTGACTGTCCTCAGCCCTGACCACTTCTATACTATAGTCATGCACAACGAGGAGGCGAGGACGCAACTTTGTATTCCTGCCTCGTTCCCCACTCGGCTGATGCAATAACCTTTGTTTTCCATTTGTCAGTTGTGAAATAAAAACGGCCTGTCTCAATCTAATAAAACAGCGTGATGGAATGCGGATTGCGGATTGCATTTTGCCTTCCAGGGTGAAAAATAAACCCCCTATTAAATATTAATCGTTCCTCTGCTTGGACTTCATGAAGCAAGCCCTCAGTGGTCTGACGTGGGAGCATACAGCCATTTATGAGACGAAACCTTTTTATTTTTTCTGTACTGTGCCAGGGACGTGCAGAGAATATTAGAGAGGCAGGGGCTGACATTTCTAAAGGGCCTTTTAGAAATTTACGATAGCCGGCCTCCAAGCTCACAACGCATCGCTCTGCGACGTGTTGTGAGCTTGGAGGTCGGCTATTTTCAGTGCGTGATACCACACAGAACTAAGCATAATCAGGTCAGGCCTTGTATGGTATGGAAAGGGGGCATTTGCATTTCTTTCGCCATAGTAAAAAGTAACTGCATTCATGGTCTGGAGAGGGCACTTTTTACGGACTGGCAAAAACAGGTTACCACAAAATAGTTGATCTACAAGCTCTGAACGTGTCGCTTGATGACGCACTGAGAGCTTCAACTATTTTCGATTTTTGTTTGGTGGCTAAAAGAGAAAATGTTTGAAATTGGTCTCCATTCCCAAAATTGGGTTGCCACGTTGAAAGTGACCCAAATTACGCCCCTGGCCTCACAAGCACAAACAGCACACATAATATTATGTACATCATAGACACATGCATACTGTACTACTGTCGCGGGTCTAATTCTGTGTTGTGCTTGGATATAAATGACACTATTAGGCCTATCATGTAACAAGACAATATGTCAAGTAGTGAATCAGTCAATTGATCAGATTCTTTTGAATCTTTGTATGTCAGGTGAAAAAAAGGGCATAACAAAACATTCTTATCCTGTGTACTAAAACTGAGATCACCGGCTAGATGCAAATTCTAGATAGACTTTATATTGGAAGCAAAAAAAAAATATTTTTTAATTAATGACCAAATTAAATTACTTTTGTATTATTGTTGTTGTTTTTACCCGTAAATAACTTGTGTAACAATGTGTCCTGATCCTACATTTTATGTAATCTGAGGAAGCATTGAGTAATTTCTCAGATATAAAAATATGTTTTACTTTTAAAACCATTCATCTTACAGGTTGCAGCTACAACTCAAAGTGTGATGTCAGTGTTAAAGTGATTGTACTTGTTCAGTGTTATATTGAACACTAATAAAACTAATACCTTACCACACACAGTTCCCAGCAGCATCCTACACATGAGATAAGTTATACTTTATTGATCGCCAAAGGGTAAACTAAATTCATACTCTCTCTCTCTCTCTCACACACACACACACACACACACACACACACACACACACACACACACACACACACACACACACACACACACACACACACACACACACACACACACAGGGGGGGACGCAGTGCCGGATCTAGGCATAGGCAATACCCTGTCTTCTCCACCAAACATGTTGGCATGCAAATATATAACATTTCTAAAATATTAAACTATTTGAAATGTTATGGTACGACTAGCTAGATGGATAGATAGATAGATAGAGAGAGAGAGAGAGAGAGAGAGAGAGAGAGAGAGAGAGAGAGAGAGAGATACTGTAGTGTAGATCGATAGCAGGGGTGGACTGGGCATCTGGCATATCGACTACACTAGGGCCAATGGGCCCCCCAAAAAAGAGGGGGAAAAAGGAATGGGGTTGGGGCTCGAGGCTAACAACTCATTATAGATACGCCAACACTTGTGATGCTGTAGCCTGCTGGTGTAAGACCTGCTGTTTATAGGTATAAGTGTATACGTTTTCTATGCATTGTGGGTGTTTTAGGTGGTTTGTCCCCCCATTCTTTTTCCGAAGGTCTGGAGGTCACCCCCCTATTATTTATTCCTGCCCCACCTAGTGCTAAAGGCTAGATCCGGCCCTGACGCACAATCTGACAGAGTTCATATGAAGCTCACTGCATCTGTATTTGGTCTCATCTGCTTTGGATATGTTCATTTTATTTCATCATAATGCGCTGTTAGGTATCCAGCACACCTGGCCTTTAGAAGACATATCCATACATCATGTTGCTTTGTGGTTAACTCATTCATATCGTACAACACAGAATACAATTTCCCCTCCCCCAGTCTTTTACAGATTTATTTTTCACTGCTTCCACAGGCTTGGAATCACTTAATGCTGGTCAGCTTACACTGGAGATACGTTAGCACGTACTGTGCTCAAAGAAGTTGTTGTGGTTAAACCTCCGGCTCTGGAAGCACGTGTACCCCTGCTGGTGTAAAATCGAAACCTGCACAGAGCCTTCTCTCCAATGCAGTCTTACTCTGAGCTTTCCCACGGTCTGACTCAACAACCAAAAAAGAACAAAATGCTAAAGGGAATGGGATGCCCCGTTCTCTTCAAGGAAAACAGCAAGGATCTCTATCCTTACATTCAGTAGATGCAAATAGGCCAGTGGTGGAACAAGTACTTAAAGGTGTATTCAGTGATAATGAAAGTGGCCGGGGGTCATCTTTTCACAGCGTGGAAATGTTTAGTTTTTTATAGATTTTCTACACCATTATAATGTTCTCGTTTTGATCATTAGACCCAATCACTGAATATCGGTAGGCCTACGTCTCCAGCTTCAGGATATGTATGATGCTGATTTACTACGAGACTAGCATTTTATGAGTTCAGTAGTTTACAATCTAGGCATTTAGCAGACGTTCTTAATTCAGAGCGACTGTGGTTCACTTTTATTTTGACCATCATAACTAAACATCATAACATAACTACGGCCATACTCTACTCTGATTGGTCGAGGACTGCCTGGCCACCTCTGAAAACGGAATCTAGCTATGCTCGCAACACGGGCCATGGTGGAAGTCCTTATACACACTAAAAACGGCTGGGTTGAAAATAACCCGATCTGGGTTGTATTATAACCCACCCCTGGGTAACTATTGGCCCTACCCAACAGTAGTAAATCTTACACAGCAAAATGGGTAGGTCCTTTCTACCCAGCACCGTAGTAAGATATTCTACCACATCCTGGGTAGAATTTTTTACTCACTCTGGGTCAACCACTATTATTTAGTATATATTTTATCCACATGTGGGAAGTATATTTTACCCATCGTAAATGACCATGCTAATATTATTTAACATT
This sequence comes from Nannobrachium achirus, assembly GCF_963921795.1. Lineage (NCBI taxonomy): Eukaryota > Metazoa > Chordata > Actinopteri > Myctophiformes > Myctophidae > Nannobrachium > Nannobrachium achirus. Next base: position 19,683,474 of record NC_137817.1, read on the forward strand.
AACATAAGATAAGATTTGTTTCAGGGTTTTTTTCTCAGATAATTTGTTCCAAGTATAGCAATATCAACATAAAAGTACATAATTGGTAATTATGCAACAATGTTGAAAAGCTATAATAATCAGAGAAGTTTAAAGTAGATCAACATAATAACCTCAAATATATCATGCATTCTTCTCTTTCAGATCAGCAGGGGGAGGGAGCTCAACCATAAGCTAGCAGCCTAGCAGTTACGGTTAGGGTTTTGGCTCAAAAACTGACAAATGAAATTCTGACATATGACAGTCAGCTTGCCAAGGCAGACACATGGATATGATACATTTAGCATTTTTAGCTACCAAAAGCTTAGAAAACATCCCTGAAAACCTAGAGAAATGCTTTTCCCAGCATGCTTTGCATACCAGGTGACCAGCTTAAGTTTAAAACTACCCATACTGAGTAAAACAATTTTACTCAGCAGCTGGGTAATGTATGAGCTGTACAAAACAACCCATTATACATACAAACACCATTATAATAACCCATAATGGGTAAACCATTTTTTACTCAGATTTTGGGTAGATGAATCTACCCAGCAGTTTTTAGTGTGTATGGTCAGCACACATTATAGTGAGGAGAATGAATGGAAAATGTACCAATTATATTTTTATTTGAATGTAATACAATCACTGAATATACCTTTAACCCTTCTTGTGCCCATCCCGAACAAGTTCGGCTTTTTTTCGATACAGTACAATGTTTTTTTTGCTATTTTACTTACCCTGAGCTGCTTGTAGAGATGTGGGTGGTCCTGGCTCGTCCTACGCTTTCCAACGACCGATTCTAGATGGTCAGACGATTTATTCCATTGAAAATGGTTTAGAATAAAGTTTAGAGCCCCCCAAAAAAAACTCAATCTATACTGTCGGCGGCGCGACGTATTCCGGGGTGCCGATCCCGAACTAGTCCGTTTTTTTTTATAAAATGAATTAATTAATCGAAGGCCTCAACGAAGCCCCGGTCTAATTTTGGATCGAGGCCGCCTACCGCGCTCTTTCCACCGGCCCGTAATCGGGTAACGCCGCTGCACCGCGCCGCCTAATCCAATACATTCTCACATCTTTAGAGACCTTTTTCTCTGAACTTTGTTCCTAGGGCAGCGACAAAGGTTTTTTTGCGGCTAAATAGCCTCAGATCGGGCTTCTAAAAAAAAAAAGAGCCGATAGCTAACTTCTGCCTGGGTACCCGGATGTTACTATGAAGCCTTATGGAGAAATGTCTGGCACTCTAGCGACCTCTTGTGGCCTTGGCACGCAACTTGTTAAATGTTTTACTTAGGTAAAAGTATCAATACTGCAATGTAAAAAAAATACTCTGTTACAAGTAAAAGTCTGGAATTCAACATGTACTTGAGTAAAAGTACAAAAGTATTGGCATCAAAATCTATTTAAAGTACCAAAAGTAAAAGTACTCATTTGGCAGAATGTCATTTTTCAAGTTTTCAAATGTATAAAAATCTTTTTAAAATAGCAGATCTACAAGCTTGTTCAAGCTATTTTCAAATGGTCGAAATGTATGTACAGGGCTGAAGTGGTTAATGTATGTTTTGTAATAATAATCAAAATCAACAAAGTAACTAGTAACTAAAGGTTTAAAAAAAAATAGTTGAGTAAAAGTACAATATTTGGATCTGAGATGTAGTGGAGTAGAAGTAAAAGTATTGGAAATTGGAAATACTCAAGAAAAGTAAGAGCATTTTAATTAAGTACAGTACTTAAGTAAATGTACTTACTGTTGTTACTGAAGTTACACAAACGTGTCCATTCTGGAGGAAAACCCTATGTGTGTAAACATTGTGACAAAGGTGTCAGCGAGTTAGGTTATCTGAAGAAGCATCAGCGTGTCCACAGTGGAGAAAATCACACCCGTGTGAACTGAGCGGTGGTTTACCCACCAACCCCCCCCCCCCCCCCCCTTCCCCCCTGTGTGTGTGTGTGTGTGTGTGTGTGCATGTGTGTGTGTGCCTGGCCTGGCCTGGCCTGAAAACAGCGCCCCTCCCTTAACATGTGTGGTCATAAAAGGTACTACACCACAGGCTACATACAGACAGACAGACCCACCCACCCACAAACAAACAAACATACCTACACACACGGCCACGCTATGGAGACGGTGTGACCACCGCTCAAAAACCCTTTGTCTGTAAACAGTGTGACAAGGGTTTCAGTGTGACAAAGCCCTTCCAGTGTAATCAGTGTGACAAGAGTTTCAGTGTGTTAGATAACCTGAACACGCACCAGCGTGCCCATGCTGGAGAAAAACCTTTCCGAAGTTAACAGTACGAAATGAGTTTCAGTCAGGGGCGTCACACCAAATTCTGGGCCCTGGGTACAAGGATTCACTGCGGGCCCCCCATGAATGTTAACTATTGAAAAACAGCAGATATACAAGCTCACAGCGCTGCGAGCTTGTAGATCTGCTATTTTTGAAAAATCGTGAAAATGTGTGCCAAGAAACCTATGTTTCCATGTCAGTGATGCTCAAACTTTTTCACGTGAAGGACCCCCCCATCTCAAAATATTTAGTTCCAGGGACCCCCCAGAAGCAACATTTTTGTTACAAATGTTCACTAAAAAAATACATATATTCAAAGATTTGCGCACATTTTCAAGACTTTTCAAAAATAGCAGATCTACAAGCTCGCAGCGCGGCACTCGGTGCCGCGCTGTGAGCTTGGATAATAGAAGTCAATCAGTTGGATGTTTTGAAGAATGAAGACACACCGGCATCTCCACACTTCAGCAGTTCTCCACCAGATGGCGCAAAATTGAGATCCCTATCTGAGCCAGCCACACAGATATGGGCCATATGTCTTGGCCATCTGGCCAGTGATATATATCGATGATGACATCAGGGATCTTCATATATGGGCATAAAAGGGATTCTGGGGAATACCCACATATGGACTTTTACATATAGTGATGTCACCTGTGATATCACCTGTGATGTCACAGTGATGTGTCAAGGGAACCACAGTGTCAGGCGTGACCTTCAGAGATACACGGATACGTGGACAAGATGTGCCGGACATCACAGCGACATCAGAGCCTGATGTCAGAGCGGCAAAGCCCATATAAAAATGTGTACATGTCTACACGAGGACAAGCTGTGACGTTTCTCGTAGTAAACTTTAGTGTTATTATTATTATAGTGTAGTGTACATTGCAATGGTAACTAGAAAGGTGCAATTCTGGGACTTTTGGGGTCACTGAAAAGGTTACAGAAAAGGGTTACACTAGATTAAATAAAGCTGGACAAGAACAATAGTCTGGTTGCCTTATAGGCACTGTGGACGGGAATGCTATGAACACCAAGTCCTTGTAGTGGTGCAGGCTCACGACAGTGTAAACTCAAAAGATGTCTTAAAAAGACAGAAAGGTACACAGTACAGCCAAAGTGCCAATATTTATTAGGACACAGAGCAACAATAAACCAACGTTTCAGCAACCAACTGCCTTCTTCATGGTGCCTTATAGGTAACCACACTTAATGAGTAGTTGTCACAAAATCCCAAGGCACACCTTGACTTGTTTCATGTCACACCAGTTTGCCATGACGTGAAGCATGTTGTAGTTTGTTTAGTGAAATTATCTTTTTATCTTTTTTTTGGGCTGTCAATAGATTATTTTAGTTAGTAAACCAGTCAAGCATCAATGTTGAGGCTTTTCCTTCTTTTCATTTTACAAAAGTGAATGAACACTATTTTCTTTTTGTACATACTTCCCATTATACATGGTCTTCTGGGTAGCCACAATTCTCAGTGAAAAAAGCATGTTTTCCCCCAAACACTGAAGGGGAACTGCATCTGTGCTGCTGGTCTTCATTAAGACCCTGACCATGTCATATAAACAGAACAACCATACATCAACAGCCTCTGCATCCAGCAAAACAATCTATGGACGTGGTATCAGCAGGGCTGATCTAAACCAGCCGACTAGCAATGAGCCTCCCAATGACCGATGGTAAATAACAGAGTGCAAGCAACAGCTATGAACAATTGCGCTTTTGTCTCATTTTGTACAGTACTGTATGTATGGTCAAGGTTTGCCCAGTGGTCTTCTGTCTCTGTCATCTCTCTGTTGCTCTTGCCAGCTCCCCCTTCTCTTTCTCAGCTCTTCAGAATGTTCATTGGAAGCAAGTAGAGCAGTGGTTCTCAAACCTTTTTTTTTTTACTTCAAGTTACAGACCTGTGAGGGTGCATTGGAACCCCTTCAAAGAACCCTTGAGAGTCCCCAGACCCCACTTTGAGAACCACTGAATTAGCAAGAGCAAGAGGGAGCAAGATGTAGACAGTGAGTAGGGGGAGGAAAGCAGCAGAGGGAGAAGGTACAACAATTGCAGCCCTACCCTTAGCGTAATGGATGTACCTGAATCTGTCCATGCGTGGCCCAGCTCTCCCAGCGCGCACGTTCCACTACTACAGTTTATACTCCAAACCCCACCCCAGAGATTTAGAACACCATTCATCTGTTGCTAAGGCAGATGCAACATTTGTCTCGGAGGAAAACTTTTTTTTTTATGTGTGTGTGTGTGTGTGTGCGTGTGCGTGTGCGTGTGCGTGTGCGCGTGTGTATGTGTGGGGCTGGGTGGCTGGGTGGCTGTGTTTTGTTCTGTTTGACTGAGCATTTGGGGTGCCAGTGAGGATAAGGTCATATTTAGTATAGTCTTTAAACCAGCACATAGGATGTACGCATTAAACATACTCATATAACAATATGTCATTAGGGTTAGTCATTAAGGCCTCTCCATACTTCGACCGAAATGTTCGGTGAGTTGTGTTTTCCGACGTGCAAATTTCCGAACTCTCATTCGGTCTAATGCTTTTCAGAAGTCACAAGGAATATAATTTTATGGTCGAAAAGGACCTTTTGACCGAAATCCTCGGTTTCGGTCGAAGTATGGACAGCCCTTTATTCAGAAAGTTGAAAATCTTTGAAATTGCCAATCTGCTATTTTCAAAAAGCCAAAGTATACAGTTAGGACTGATGATGATGGCACATTTGTGTGATGAAACATTGTGCCATTATATGACAGCAGTTTAGCCACTTCAACCTTCTATACCAGGAGTTTTCAACAGGGGGTCCGGGACCCCTAGGGGGTCCCCAAAGTTACTACAGGGGGTCCTCCAAATCTTTGTGTGATAGAAACTTTTTTTCCTCCTTTTCTGTATTAACCACTTGAACCCTAGCATCCATATTCGGAGAACTTTAGCCTATTTTTGGCTATTTTTGGCAAAAAGCTTTAGTGTAGAGGAGAAAAAGAGTGGACTAAGTACAGAGTGAAAGGTCAAGTTTTATACGTTTGACCGTTAAATATCTGAAAACTCAAATTGACAAAATACACTGATGACTGTGCTGTCAAAAGATGAAACTACAGTATATGGAATCTATAGGTTGGGGGGTCCCTGCTTCATCTTTCTCTCAACTAAGGGGTCCTTGGCCTGAAAACGTTTAAGACCCCTGTTCTATACTGAATTATATGACAGCAGTTTATTCACCTAAACCTTCTATACTCCATTATATGACAACAGTTTGACCATTTAAACCTTCTATACTAGGTTAACCAATTATATACCAGTTCTCCACCTTTTTTTTTTTTTTTTGGGGGGGGGGGGGTATCTAGTACAACTTTGTGAAACAGTGAAAGTGGATGTTGTGATTTCAAATGATATTACCAAGGGCAAGCATATGAATATAAAACTGTTCAGGACCAAGGATTATTCCCTGCAGGGTAAAGGTTGGATAGATGGATGGATGGATGGATGGATGGATGGATGGATGGATGGATGGATCGATCGATCGATGGATCGATGGATCGATGGATCGATCAACATTCCTTTAGATAGTCTGCATAATTACGTCACCACCCAATGACATCACAACGTTGTCATCACAACCAATGTAACTGTCCTTTAAAAGTAATCGTCCAACTAACAAAGTGTCATTCATCAACTTGTTCCGGCTAGTTAAACTCTTTTTCTAAAGATTATCCTGTAAATTACTAGCACTGATTCACGGTGGTGCTGCTGTGTGAAATGATTCACTGGACCATACATCTGAAAGGAGGACCTAAAGAGTACCACCATGCTGCTGTGGTAGTCGGACAGAAGCTGTATTCTTTTGGAGGATACAACGACTACCAGAACAACAGTGATCAGATTGAAGTCCACATCTTCAACACAGTGTCTTTCTCTGGGGAGGTATTCCTTACTGCAATGTGCTTTATGCATTTGATGTCGACACCCACAGCTGGTTCAAACCCAATATTTCTGGGACTATTCCAGAAGCAAGGAGCTACCACTCAGCCTGTGTCCTGGAGAAGGTCATGTATGTGTATGGAGGACAAACCCAGCTGCGTCCAGTCAGCTGGGTTTGTGACATGTACAAGTTATGGTCACCGTTATGGTCTGGTCCAGGGGAACTCAGTCACCTTCTTCATACGGTCACTCTGCCACCATCATCGGGACAAAGATGTTTGTATTGGGGGGCTGTGGGGTCAAATACTACAACAGCATCAACATAGTGTTTGACACAGAGACCAACTGCTGGCTGAGCATGCCTTCTGGAGGCCTTATCCCAGGTGAACGTATGTATCATTCAGCCTTTGCCTACAATGGAGAGCTGTACGTATTTGGTGGCATGAACCGGAACCAGCTCTTCAATGATCTGTGGAAATTCAGTCCAGAGACCTTCTCCTGGAAGCAGGTTGAGCCCAAGGGGAAAGACCCCTGTAGGTTGCGTGGGACGAGCTGTTGCATGATGGGAGATTGTATTATCATCCATGGAGGATACAGAGGAAACTACCTCACTAATGGTGACCTGTACATCCTAGACTTAAATCCCAGCCTGAAGATGTTATGCATGCTAGCAGTCACTCAGCATGGTCTGGAGCTGTCTGAACTCCCACATAACATCAGGTGGGAACTGGCAACCATGACTACCAACAGCAACAGAAGAAAATGACAACTTTCCAAGATGGCGGCTTGCTAGCAAGTCACGTTTGCTGTACCTCCGCTAGTGTTACTCAAAATACTGATATAACTTGGGCAGTTCTTTAATAAAAGTGAGCATTTTTGGTGTTAAATCAATGGCATTATTGACCAACAAGAAACCCGCAACTTGTCTACAGTCTAGAGTAGCTTTTGAGTGACTTTTCTCCCCAGTAGAGAGTCACGCTAAACAACCCGAGTGAGAGGAGGCCAATGCGGCGACGCCGACATGCAGTCTGACAAAGCTACGGCTACCCCCTCCACCGGGAGCGGAGATGATGGAAACAGGTCTGTTCTGGACGCTATTTGGGCTATGGAAACCTCATTCGACAGCAAATTTCAAAGCCTAAAAGGCAGGTTTGACGGAGTAATGGCTGCAATTGATGGAATTAAATCTGAGGTAGCTGGGTGCGTTGCACGGGTTTCTTAACGACTGGGACAAGAACACGGTCTGGGACGCGGCCAAAGCCAGGAAGGAGATCAAGCTAGGCAACAGACGGGTGTGGTTCCAGACTGATGTACCGGCTGAACTCTATCGAAGAAGAAACGATTCGACTCAGTTATAAAAAAAGTTCCAAGGCATAAACATCAGATGCAGAGTTGTATTCCCTATCTGCCAGCTTCGAGTGACCTATCTGCGCAGAACGTACTCGTTCGACACCCCGGAGGACGCAGAGGTCCTGGCCGGGAGGATCAACAGAGAGACAGATGGTGAAGGGGTTCCAGTATCTGAGACGCAGGACGAAGAGGACGTGGGTACGGGGTAATGTTCATCGATCGGCTGACTTTGTTTTCAAATTTTCTAACTTTATAAACGTCGAGGACTATGCTACATTGAACCTGATTCAACCCGCCGATTGTATCCTTTTGCTGCTGAAATCTGCCTCTGCCCATAACTTTTCTTTATTTTATAATGTATTTTTTATTCTTTATTAATATTGTTTATTGTATTCCCTTAGATTTTGGCTCTTCTTTTAGTTACGGAATGAGATGCGGACAGGACTAACAAACTGAGTTATAACCCTTGTGGCTTTGCCCGTACTGATCGCAATATTGGATTGGAAACCAGCTGGTTTTAAATCTGTAGTCTCATTGTTCCGATAACAACTAGGCAACTGCTCATCTGAATTCTCACCCCCCCTTTGTTTTTGTTTTTTTCCTATTGTTATTTACTATCATTTTGTCAAGGCTCGAAAATAACTAAGGCAACTACTTTTGTTACTATAGTATCTAGGGAAGGGGGGATTTTACAACCTTTTCTTGTAGCAAAATGGGAACTGGTGTTTATTTTATTTTTTATTATTAGTGGTATGTACTACTACTATTCTAATCTGTTTAGGTTTGGGAATGATCAAGGTGGCTACTTGTATTGGTTACGAAATGGGTTCTTTGGAATGATAACTTTTCTTTTTTCCATGCTCACTTTATTACCTTTATTGTTGTTTTCGTATTGGAATATGGGCACGGCGTCGTGTCTCTTTGCCGCGGTTCGCTGTGGCGTGGAGATGTCGATGTCGTAGCTTTATATTTTGGATATGATTAATAACAACCGTGATTAAACATAGGTTAGGCGGCGCGGTTATGTGCTAGCCGTTAACTTTTCTGTTCAAAACTGCCACTCGCCCTACTTAAATGGTCTGCGCTCATTATCCCATTTTTTAATTGTTCTATAATTTGTACCGTTAGTGTGCAGACCTATTAGATGGTTGATTTGTATTTTCTGATAGTTGTTATTTGCGAGTGAGCACAAGGGGGTGTTGTGATTTATGCTTTTGCGTTTATGTTCCTGAAACTACAATGTTTGCTGTGTGGCCATGATGCCATTATGTACAGAACCTACAGAACCCTATATCTCATGATGCACTTCGCGGCAATATTTCTTTCACATCCGGGTGTAACCGATCGCCCTTTTACTTCCGGCTCACATCAGTGTGACGTTGGTTGCTGTTGGGGTGGCGCCACGTGTGCGTGGGGGGGGGGGGGGGGTCTCGGCTCCCATCCACTCCCATGTTAAGAGAAAGATGAAAGAACTCCTCCGGGTTATTCTTTTGGCGCGGGGGTGGGTGGGGGCTGCGGCTTTTTCTGCGCGTGTGTGGCGTCACCCTTGCAGCGCCTTGAGTTTTTCACTGAGTAAATTAACATTGAGCATAATGTGGATTATGGTTAATTTAGATTTTAGAAGGGCTGGGATCAAAGAGATAATTACTTTTATGGTTTCACCTGGCACGCCCGTCAATGAACCTGACACATTATCCACACTGCAAGCGAGCGAGCTACGCGACGCGAGGTCAGCGAAATATAGTCAGCATTTGGAACGTCGGCCATTGCTTTGCGACATAGACTGAACCAATCAAATACATAAATAATAATATAAATGTTTGGGGGCGGGACATGGCCATTTACCTCTATGGACGTCACCGCAAACCTCACTCAAATAGAGGCTCCGCGAGCGAAAACAGGAGGGGTGGACGATGTCGCAGTACAATGCGTTGTCACTCGCGGTAGGTATGCTGTCAGTCCTTGTCCCTTTTATGCCCATAAAGTATAGTCTCACACTAATGATTCCATAGCAGTCACAAGGTTAAAGAGCTTTAATAAAAAAAAGTTGAGTTGTGTCCTCCAGGCCGACAGGCATGTTCATCATCCAACAACTAAAAAACATGCATATTACAGTACGTCTGCAGGGGGCCTTCTTCAGGGAAGAGGTTGTTTACCCTGGAGAAAGGACACTTGAGGGTGAAACGTCGGCAAGTTTTTGACTTGTTCGATGATGAACTAGCCTTTTTATTAAAGCTTTTTTAACCTTCTGAAGAGGGCCTTGGAATATTTTCTTTTGATTATAGAGGCTCTTTGGATCAAAGAACACCTTTCAAGAACTTTATCTCCACCAGCCATACAACGTAGCAGCCCTTCCTATTTCCTATTTTGTCTCATAGTTATCACAATATTTCAATAATATTGCTGCACAAAACCATAAACTGGTGCAAGAGAGGAGGAGCTCGTCCTCCCCAAATGCGAGATTTAAGTCAGGTGATCTTTTCTTTTGACTCATTTACTAATTTCCCCAAATTGTGTAATTCCCCAAATGATCTGTGGAAGGCAGTAATGCTCGGTGTGTATGTCACGTATGTGTGTGTGTGTGTGTGTGTGTGTGTGTGTGTGTGTGTGTGTGTGTGTGTGTGTGTGTGTGTGTGTGTGTGTGTGTGTGTGTGTGTGTGTGTGTGTGTGTGTGCGTGCGTGCGTGCGTGCGTGCGTGCGTGCGTGCGTGCGTGCGTGCGTGCGTGCGTGCGTGCGTGCGTGTGTGAGAGAGTATGACAGAGAGAGAGATAAAGAGGGTGTGAGTGAGGGTGTGGGTGTGTGTGGGGGGATTTTACACCCACCTTCATCAATGATAAATGTATGGCTATTATGAAAATTTGGAGCCATGTGAAAGTAACATTATTCATGTGAAAGCCATAATGGCATCAATATGATATAACCTGATAAGCCGTGGCATGATTAAATAACCCAGGACAATGGAGTCATTCCTCCTCACTGCTGTCAGGTATCAGTTTTCAAGACAATTGTAGCCTTACATAAGCACATGCACGCACGCACGCACACGCTCACACGCGCACACGCGCACACGCGCACACACACACACACACAAACACTCATGTCCACTCACGTACACAAACACAAGCACGTGTACACACATGCAGGCACCTTTCCTCACCAATGTTTCAATTCTTTCCCATCAGGGACGGACCACAATGAAATCTCCCCATCCATCACAGGGGCTTGACTTAATAACCTGTGCTGCGGATTTGTGCCTCTCTGTCAGGGCCTCTTGTTCCATGTCATCCCCAGTTTACCTTTATTGCAGTGAAGTGATTGTTTGCTTCAGCCTTTTCAGGCCAACTGTCCCACGGCAGTGATGGAGAGGCCCCCGCTTTTCACCAAGGGTGTTGACCGTTTCCCCCGGCGGGCCCTTTAATGTAAGCATCTATCATCCTCCTTCCTGCCCTCTCTCTGTCTGTTTACCAATCAGATGGAACGGTGTACATTTAGCGTCACAGACTGGATGACACGGCAGTGGTGGTGGGGCCAGCCCAGGATCGCCCCTGTGGCCGCTGCACAAGCTGGCTACCCCCCCCCCCCATCAAATTGATTGATTCCCACTATGCTGAACTAACATCTAGTGCTGAATCGCACTCCTTGAATCATTTCTCTGCGCAGGAAAAGACCCATCTCTCCCCCAACAAGTATAGACAATTAGGGGCAGTAGACCGGGGTCAAATTCACATAATATTGGTAGGTTGCTTCAAATTTACTTTTTAGGCCAATCGTTTGAGGGTAATCATGGAAACAATATAGAGATAGGTTTGCCTAATTAAAGAATACAGACAGTTTGGATCTTCCGATTTATATAAAGACAAATATTTAGTCATCATTCTGTAGGCCTATATTAATATTTCTTTTTTTTATCATTTTTATCCCACGATTTTGTAACCCATTTTCACCCAGTGCCAATGTAATCCTGGGCTCTGCTCTGCCTCTGCCACGCCTGGGGACACAACGGACTGACCTCATGCTTCCTTCAGTGCAAGAGGGGTCCAAGATGCTTCTTTTCACCTGACAGTGGGGATTTCCCCGGTTTGGACGTAGCACGTGGAAGGAACACTTTATAGAGACCAGGATGACTGCATGTTTTTGTGAGGGGGAGACATGGGGAGAACATGCAAACTCCCAACAGAAGGGCCCTATTGCCAACCCCACCTAGGGTGTGGGCGCTGATGACGTGGAGGAGGGAACACTCCCTCAGCACCCACAGCGTCACCCGGCGAAACTCAGGACCTTCTAGTTGTGAGTCGACAGCGCTAACCACTACGCCATATTAATATTTCTTAACATCCATATCTATACTATAATTTTGCGAATGTCTGAGTGAGTGAGTGAGTGAGTGTCTGTCTGTCTGTCTGTCTGTCTGTCTGTCTGTCTGTCTGTCTGTCTGTCTGTCTGTCTGTCTGTCTGTCTGTCTGTCTGTCTGTCTGTCTGTCTGAAACAGCGTTTCTCCTCAGTGGCTGGAGCAATTGATCTGAAATCGCATCACCATTAGCATATGAACACACCTAACATAACTGTGAAGCCCGTTTGTCACTTTCACAAATCGTATGCTGTATATTAGCATTTTTATGGTGTATCTACTATCTATTCTGCATCTAGCATGAGGCACATCTATTCTGCATCTAGCATGAGGCAACATGTTTAACCAGCTCTCTCTGTGTGTGTGTGTGTGTGTGTGTGTGTGTGTGTGCAGGCAGGCGGGTGTGTGCGCAGGCGGGTGGGCGGGGGGAGGGGGGGGGGGATTGGGGGGGGGGGGTCGCCATTAAACGAAACGGGTATTTCTTACATTGATGCTCCTACATATTATCATGCAAGCACCAGTTAAAGTTACTTTCCATCCCTCATATACTGTATGCACAGTGCACATCCCATAACCCACACACTGCACATCATTTTGGAGCTCATATTTTTGAACGGGTAAGGGCTAGTTATATCAACAAGGGGAAAAAAGTATGGCCTTATATTTTTTCGAGGCCAAATAGTTGTAACTACACTACCTCAGATGTTGGAGAGTGGTTGTGTCTCACACAATGCTTCTGTATTATTCCCCTAAAATGGTCAAAATACGACCCCTTTTACTTGTTAACATAATTCACCCTTTGTCAGCCTTCTGAATGGTCTGACCAACCAGCAGGCTCTTCTGCCTTGTCCCGCCCTGGTTCAGCCTTTTTTATGTTGAATTTGCTAAAACATCATTTTTGGAGAAATAAAAACATTTAAAAACATGCCCAGTCACTATACTGAAAGAGCCTTTGTCCCACCAAGACACAGCAACCAATGGGTGCGGAGAGGGGTGGGACAACGGGCGGGGCTTGACAAAGGGTGAATTATTTCTCTCCCCACCCTGTTTCAGAAAACCATCTGCTGGAAACTCCATTTCTCTCAAAGGGCATGGATGTGTGGTTCCAATGGAAAGACAGGGAGGCAATGATGATGCCAAATACAGTATATTTTATGCAGAATCTGGATGCATTTATGTATAGAATTTGTGCGAAAAGTATACATGTGCAGAATACATGATAACCAGAATACAGTGAGTACATGAATGTCACAGGGAGATGGATTTGGCATTAGATGTGATATGATCAAGGATACCGGTATGTATTGCATACTGTATAACCTTCCCCTGCATGTCAAACCGCTTCCTATAGTTTAGGCAGACATGGAGTAATCATGGATTTGTCACATTTCATATCCGCCACAGACTCATGAAGCTCACACATACACACACCCACCCACCCACCCACACGCACGCACGCACGTACGCACGCGCACACACACACACACACACACACACACACACACACACACACACACACACACACACACACACACACACACACACACACACACACATTTTTTGTTGTAGCGTCACCTCTCCTACCCACCTACCTACCAACCTATGTTTAATATAATGCATTGCTGTATTGACATTTAGAACATTTCCCAAATATTGGCTATTTTCACTATTTACTCTGGCCAACCAGACTATAGTACTTGTCAGACTTTCTTTCTTTCTTTCTTTCTTTCTTTCTTTCTTTCTTTCTTTCTTTCCTACCTGATAAACTTTATTTTGCCGTGCTCCCACAGTTTTAGTGGCACGTACTTGGGCCATATGTCAAATTGCCCGGCTTAATCAGGACTCGTCTGCTTGCACTTTGCTAAGAGGTACGTTATATATAGTTTAATTTATATTAATTTATTCATGAATTCATTTTTCTCCATTGACTTGAATGGGAAAATGCAAAAAATTAACTTTTCCATATCCATAGAGATATCCATATATGGGCATGAAAGGGACAAAATAGATGGAATACATTTCCCAGCGGATTCCTCATGACTCGCGTGAGGTGAAGGCAAGCACACTTGCAATTTCCCAGAATTGCATCTTTCTAGTTTTGAAATAGAGCTGTTTAATTCATTATATATTTTTGTAAGTTTGTCTCCCAGAAGTTCCTTCCTAGAAGTGGAGTGGGGTCAAAAGTACAATATTTCTATTTAAAATGTAGCTTAGAGAAAGAAAAAAAAAAAACTAAAAACATTGGTCTCTGAGACCCTGCTGCCTATGTCTGGGTTTCCTGAGGTGATGTCATCTCACTTCCTGTTTTTTTCCCTCTCCAGGCTTATCTCTGGGGTTGTGGGAGATGTGGTTTTCGTGATTACTTTCACTACTGGATGAAAGTGTTGCCAGCTGCCCTGTGGGCGGGGGGGCGGGGGTCAGACAAACAAACAAGATTGAATTCATATGATTGGGAAGGGAATGAAATGGCTGGCATTCAGACATGTTTACTGGCATTGTGTGACTGCCACTGCTGCTATCATTGAATTGGCCGACGAAAATGGAAGCACCATCGGAGTCCGCTGTGTGTGAGATGACATTCTGGACTGCAGTATATTGCCATGGATATAATGAACGCAAACATACACTGCAGCGCCAGCTGTTACCTTTGAGTGGAAAAGATTGTGTGACACTGGCGCTTCCAGAAAATTCGACCCCGATAAACACCATATCAGGGAATCAGGAACGTCTTTATTTCTGGAAAATTGTCTGTCCACTATTGGTGTTGACTTACGTCCTCCCCCACACGCAGACACACCAGTCAACCATTGACAAAGTGCCAGAAATAAACAGTTGCAGAGAATATTGCCATTCTCCTCGAAAAGGTCTGGAGGACAAAGCAAACGCGCGGAGCCCGCTCTGCTGCAGTCTGACGCGAGGCCCGGCTTATCTGGATTCAGGCCCTAGCGCTGGCTGTGGCAGGGTGCTCAGTGATTGATTACTATTCCTGTATAACCCCGGCTACCATCAGCCGGAGAGAGGGGGATTGCCTGTTCCCCTGTGGTCATGGGAGCTAATGCTCCAGATATAGAAAATGATAATGCTGTAAGATTGATTGAATAAGAAATAAGAGAGAGAAGGCTCACAGAAAGACTGCAGAATTGAGAGAGAGAGAGAGAGAGAGAGAGAGAGAGAGAGAGAGAGAGAGAGAGAGAGAGGTGTTTTAAAAGGAGCGAGGATCAAGTGAACCGAAGGGGGATGGGGAGGAGGTCGGTCGGTGTGCTGAGAGAGGGCGATAGGATTTCTCAATGTCACAGGAGGGGGCAAACTCTGCTCTGCAGTCGAAACATCAAAGCCCACTAAGAGTCACTCTTAATTATCCAGTGGCTGAACTCATGACTGGTGGGCAAAAAGAGTAGTTTAGATCATAACCGATATTGAAAACGTGGGAGAACCCGTGCATAGTGACACATTTCACAGCTGTTTTTTTGTCTTTCACAGCGCACAGTCTAGCTCACACGCAAGGTGATTTGGCTTTACTAAAGTCCTAAGTCTTCGAACCTGCAGGGCTCTCACAGATATGTATGTGATCCAACTTCAGATGGAGGAGGTGGGCAGACTGTGTGTGTGTGTGTGTGTGTGTGTGTGTGTGTGTGTGTGTGTGTGTGTGTGTGTGTGTGTGTGTGTGTGTGTGTGTGTGTGTGTGTGTGTGTGTGTGTGTGTGTGTGTGTGTGTGTGCGCGCGCGGCAATACAACGGACGGCAATACAACAACACAAACACACAAGAAAATAATGAGATCTGGATGAAGCGGGTGTGCATAGTGCTGCCATAATTCTATTGATTGTCTGTCATTTCTACTGGCCCTCAGGAGACAGTAGAAGTCCTCTTTGTATTCCCTGCCATGTTTCTGTTGAGGGTTATGCAACATTCACTTCCCAGACAGGCAGCTCCACTCTCATTGGCCATTGTTGGCCTCTGCTTGAGATTCTATCGCTGTTCCATCCCCTCACACTACAGGAGTAGCTAGAACTTTTCGTTGTTGCCTCAAGTTCCACTGGATTTAATGGGACCAAATTGGTCTGGGGTTGTGTTCAGTCAGAATCGGAGAACACACTTCGATTTTCTCCAGGGATTTCTCTGTACAGTTCCCCTGGCTTGCTGAGGTTTTTGCATCCTTTAGTAGCACAATGTCTGCACAGCTGCACTGTGAGCTTAGGACAGCAGTCCAGCAATTTGCACTTGTGTTATAAATTTACTGCTTAGTGATGAATGACTCCAACAAGACTGCGGAGTCAACATCGCTGCATTGGCTCCGAGCAGAAACCCTGTCACCCACAACTAGGACATAAACTACAAAATTAAGATGAAAACCAAACAAAATACTTTGTGATGCTTTGAAAACATAATTCTGCTTTGCTAGTAAAAAAAAAACACATAGAAAGGGGGAAAATTCCATCTGTGAAGGCGTGCAGACAGTTTGTGTCGTCCTCACATAACCTCCCAAACTGAATATGTTTGAGAAGCTGCTCTGGAGAGTGACTTGGGCAATTTCTGACGGCTCATTTCTTTTCAGAAACAGAATTACTTCGAGGGACTAAGCATAATGATGGCAGTCAATTTAATCACAACACTGTAAGTGCTGCAATTTGTCAGCCATTTGAAATCACTTAAATTGCAAATGGCACATTTCTGAATCAATATAACTTGAATCACACAGTACAATATTCTAAATTATTTTAATATGAATGTGCAAACATTCATCAAAAACAAAAACAGAATAAAGGAAAAGACTCTTGCTTGATCCAACTGTTCAGAGCCGGATTACCCTGCAAGACCCGAATTAATTTCTACTGGCCAAAAAAAATTAAAAAACATCAGATGGTGTTATAGGAGTCCTAATCACAGGAAAATGTAATGTTAAAAAATGTATTATGTTTTTGTAAGGTTTTATAGCGATAAATAATAAATCATGCTCTAATTTGCATTTTGGGGATATTTTTCACAATAATAACATATGTACATGTTCTAGACATTCTAATGATCACGAAAAAAAGTATTACAGACATTTTACTTATGTTTTAGTGAGGAATAGCTTCAGTTAAAAAGTGAGATGTTGTTCGTCCAGACGCTGGAATTTCAACTTCTCTGGGAGGTGTGAATGTCAGTCTCTGTGGGGGGTATTTATATGCAAATATCGTGGCTAATGGCATTGTAATACTAAACAATAGGATTTAATGGTGATGTTAATGTGAAAAAAGAACAGGAAAACTAATTATAACATTTTTTTTAAAATGATTTAAAAAATGTTGCCAAAAAGCAACGCTGGGCCTTGCAGGGTTAATGCACGTGCTTTATGTGCTGGAGCACAGGGCACCATGCTTGGGGAGGCACCAAACGGTGGGGAGAAAGTGAAAGAAGACAGAACTATCGCCGCAAGTGCCGAAATCTATAGCAAAGTATATTTCCGGGGGGCTGCATGATACCCCCCCCCCTCTTCCCACTTGTCTTGTGGTAACTGAATAGATTGGATTGGTTGGAGTTTTAGAGCTGTTAAATGATGTTATGATGAGCAGACCAATGCTTTTCACTTTTCACGCTTGTAATGTAGGCTACTATAATGAAATTGAGCTATTTATGGAATGAATTGTGGTGCCCACCTATTTTTATTCAGGCCCACCCGAAACGTTATTTCTGGCTACACCACTGGTAACCACTCATCCAAACGTGTTCAAACTTGATACTGCATTTCCCTGGTCCCCCAGCAACACACCTGCCAAATGTTGTCTTCATACAGTGTTCAGTTTTCAAGATATATGATTGTATATGTACAGTAATAATAGTGTGGATGTTGGCTATTTAGAATTTCTGGATTTCCCTGCAACTTTTTCCCCCTCATTCAGGACACATGACACAAAATCAGATGAGTTTGTTTATGTTGCAATTAGTGGGAGGTCAAGTGACATTATTCCTGGAAAACCATCACATTGTAATTAAAACACTCAATTTACAGTACTTCATCCCTCAGTTTCAATCCATCCTTTTCACTGGATATGTTATTGTCCCCTAGCCCCTGGCCTAGACCACCAGTTGGGGACATGCCAACAGGCCAATGTTAAACAGAAGAAGAAGAAAAGAAAGACAAGGTTGAACAAAAATAGTTTGCTCTACTTGAGTTGTTCACATTTTGGGATGGCAAAGCCCTTCATTACCCCAGAGCCCTATCAGCTACTTCACATACACCCACTCATCTACTGGTGTCTGATTGCTTCTCTTTCTCCTCTCACTTACATCCTTCTACGTTAGGGATGGGACGATATGAAAATGTCATATCACGATTATTGTGACAAAATAAATCGTGATCTACGATATTATCGCGATAATCAAAATCCATTATGCTGGGGCGGAACATTTGCAAAAAAATAGCAGATCTATAAGCTCACAACGCGTCACAATGCGTGCGTGAGCTGTGAGCTTGTAGATCGGCTAATTTTTGGCAAAGACATGATAGAGAATGAAAAAAAAGACTTTATCAAGTATGAATATTATGCTCGGCAAATAAATGTTGAATTGATCCCAGTGCATGACGGGGGACGATATCACAATGAATTAAATCTCCACGATACGATTATCGTGAGTGTTTTTTTATCACGATAAACGATAATATCACTTACAGTAACGTCCCATCCCTATTCTACGTTTCCTCATCTCCAGCCATGCATGGGGGTCTTTTCACTCAACCTGGCAAGTGCGAGTGCCTCAATTAGATCTCTCTCTGTCTCTCTGTCTCTCTGGGTTTCTGTGTCTCTGTCTCTCTCTGTCTCTCTCTGTCTCTCTCTGTGTGTCTCTCTCTCTCTCTCTCTCTCTCTCTCTCTCTCTCTCTCTCTCTCTCTCTCTCTCTCTCTCTCTCTCTCTCTCTCTCTCTCCTCCTCCTCAGCTCCTGCAGCCATTCGGTCACACACTCTCATGCCATCTGGTGCCTATTCCCTCAGCCAGATGCTCCAAAACCCCAAACATCAACTGTTTCTCTAGTGGAAGATGGAAGACAGAGCTGGCTGCTGGTTGCCCGCTGCGTTGGTCATGGAGGCACAGCACTGTGGTATGTTTAGAGTGATGCCCTGGCATGAACCAGTGTTGTAGTGGATGGTGGCTCATCAGGTGGCGCCTTGCACTGTTTGTTGCAATGTTTATTTCGTTGATTTAAGGTCTCATGACATGCTGTTTTTTACAAAACATAAAAGTCTTTATCATGGTCCTTCAAACGTGTATTAACTGAAAAATCCACCCCAGCCATGGCAGGTTCTTTTCACTATGTGTTCTGACTTCTTTTTAGTTGCAATGAAAAATAAAACATTTGCCAGCGGGTATCACTGTTGAGGGACAGCTGTTGAGGGACAGCGACACTGCTGAAATAGAGGGGCGCGGCTGGGAGGAGAGGTGGCGGGATTAAGGGACTGTGAGGGCCAATCATTTCACTTTTCTGAGCCTAATTATTCAGAAAAAGTTGTTGATCATTTCAGCTTTTATGATGTTCATGTGTTTCAATGTTTCCCTTTGTTTTTGTCTTCTTAAGTATGGAAAGGTTTACAACAGACTGTGGATAGAACCTGATTGTGTTTTGAATTTCTTGTCATGTTTTCATGTGTATTTGTATGATGCAGACATCCCAACTTGGAGATCATCATTTCCGGGAGGTCCCCAGTGCACGTGCGCGCAGTGATTTTTTTTGTTTTATTCTCGGATTTTACTCATTTTTCTACGGTTAAAAAGGTTAAAAACTGTTCTGCACGGCGGCGGAACCATTTTAGGCTTAACATAATCTGGTTAATTTATAGCATGATGTATTTCTTACCTATTTGGGAGCAAGTTCTGTCACTCTCACAGTGAGACACACACACACAACAGCCTGCCTGCCGGCTGCCGTGCGTCGCACAGGCTGATGCACTGCAGTTATATGAATGAATGAATGAATGAATATTTTATTTTCGTGTCTGGACAATATTTGACCCATCCCACATGGGATTATCAGACACAACAAATATATACTGTACATATAACCAACAAAACAACATTCCAGTGTGCATTCCACCAACAGCTTAATACAAATAGTGTCTCACAGAAGTGAGTACCTTACTGAAGTGCCTTACAGGAGTGAGTACACCCCTCCCATCCCCGCAAACACTCGAACGCCTGCAGAGATGAGAGGGGTGCACTCACCCCTGCGATACACTACATCTCCATATGGCCTGCACCTAACACAAAAGTCAACATTTAAATTCAACTATAAGTCACCCTTCTCCTCCTGCCCCACGCTTTAAATAGAAATTCTGCAAAAGCAAATACATGATCAAAAAGAAATGTAATTAAGGAACCATTCTCGTACTCTATTAAATTAATGTCAGGGTTATGAACTTTTTTAAATAAACATACTCTCAAATCATGATACAAAGGACAAAATAAAATAAAATGTACTTCGTTCTCTACTTCACCCAGATCACAGTATACACATATTCTTTCTTCCTCTGCTAGGCCCCTGTACCTTCCTGTTTCAATGTGTAGGGGCAGAATGCCACATCTTAATTGCGCACAGAGTGACCTTTGACTCTTGGGTAAATTATACAAGATATATTTTTCACATTTATAATCTTGTTTAAGTAGACAATATGTTCTTAATTTGGGCTTCTGCCAAATTTCTTCCGCCCAGGACTGAATGCATTTCGCACGGATTCTTGTAACAAACTCCACCACATTAACTGATGTTCTCTGGAGATAATGTTCCTGGAGACCACATTCTACCAAGAGATCCGAGACTTCTGAAACCCATTCCCCGTTCACAGATAGATCCCAGTAAAATATTTGGCTAGCCATCCTATTGGGTGGCAGACCCATCAACCTGTTCCAGAGATTTACCATGTTGGCCTGCCATCTAATTTTACAGGGGTCCCAGCCCATATCACCATTGAATGCTGGAATTGGTGCGTATTTATGTAACCCCAAAAAGAATCTAATTGCTCGATTCTGAATACGTTCATTTAACTGAAACACTTTATATCCCCAAACCCCCGACATGTAATCTAGAATAGGACATACACATGTGTGATACAGTTTTGAGTATGTAAAATAACCCATGTCCTTCAAATTTTTTGTTTTACCTATGAGGCCTCCCAGTGCCCTGCCTGCAGAGTCTGCAAGAGCAGATACACCATATAAGAAGGACATGTGTTCATCTAGAAACAAACCTAGATACTTATACTTATCTGTAAACTCTAGTTGTTTTTCACCAACATAAAATTTGAAATGACTTCTTTTTGTACCTGGCTTTCTAAAATGCATGACTTGTGTTTTCTTTTGATTAATGCGCATTTTCCACTTCTTGCACCATTCATTAACACAAGTCAGCATTCTCTGTAGGTCTTCTTCATTTTCTGACAGTAAGACAATATCATCTGCATAAAGCAGGATATCTACAGATACCTGCTGACCACATGGCACACCTTTCTCAAGCCGTTTTACCTCTCTGGCCAAATCATTAATAAAAACAGCAAATAAGGTTGGTGACAAAATATCCCCTTGTTTAACACCAGAGGGCGTTGGAAACCACTCTGTAAAGTAATCATTAACCTTTACACAGGCCACAGGTTGCCTATACAGAGAAGAGATTGCTTGGAAGAACTTCCAAGAACTTCCAAGTTATATGTCCAGTTGTATGTCCAGCGAAAAAGAACCGACAGTTGTAAAGTAATGTTATTTTATTCAATTTTGGGGTCCTTGACATGAAAACGTTTGAGAACCAGGGTATTGACACAACGGCCAGGGTATGGAGGGAACTTAGGGAAGCTCACATCCACTGATGCTCTGGGCTGTCTGCATGATGCACGTTGTCTGTTGAGGGCAGTGCAGCTCCCTTGCCAGACTGTGATGCATCCAGTCAGGATTATGCTCTCAGTGGTGCCCAGAAGGCCCGCAGGAGTTGAAAGAGCTGTTGCTGTGCCTTCATTTCATCATGTAGACATATTTCTGTCTACATCATTATATTACAAGTACTAATAATGTAATGCAATGTAGCAGTAGTGAGATATGATTCTGTACGTTACCCATAAACACAGAAGAATGTTATAACAGAGGGCATCGTTTGCTTTCTTACAAATGCTTCTATACATATACTTTACATCAAAGGTCTTCAACAGGGGGTCCGGGACCCCGGCCTAGGGGGTCCTCAGAGTTACTACAGGGGGTCCTCCAAATCTTTGTGTGATAGAAACTCCCCCTTTTTTATATTAACCACTTGAACCCTAGTGACAACTTTAGCCCAAAATAGCAGATCTACAAGCTCACAACGCCTCGCAGCGCGAGGTGTTGTGAGCTTGTAGCTCAGCTATTGTTGGCAAATTGGTTTGGTGTAGAGGGGAAAAAGAGCAGACTAAGTACAGAGTGAAAGGTCAAGTTTATTAATCATTGACCATTCAAGTGATTTGAAAACACGCATTAACATGAATCCAAAATACACGGACGATTGTGCTGTCAAACAGTGAAAATATATGGACTCTATGAACAGATTGTGGGGGGTCCCTGCTTCATCTCTCTCTCAACTATGGGGTCCTTGGCCTGAAAACGTTGAAGACCCTTGCTGTACATCTCTCCATTCTCCACTATTAGGCCACTTTTGTTTCCTCTGTGCTACTCATCCTCAGCCACCCACCTCTAGCGCCACCAATGTCACCATTGCCTTCATGTCTCTCCCTTTGAAGGTCTCAGTCAGACTTAAAGATCAAGAGGTCCACGGCTTAACATTTCCCTCAGAAATAAAAAACAGACTGAAACTTCAGAGGAGAAGCCCAAGACGAAGAGCAAAGGATTTCATCCCCCACACACACACACATACACATACACACTCTCACTCTCTTCTCCATCTCCATCGCTCAGTGAGATGTCACTCACACATATAGCTGCTGCAGAGACACTTGATCGTGCATTTCTTAAAACCTGTAGTTGTTTGAACGTTGATGACAACTGTCAACTCTCCCAGGAGCAGCTGAAAACCCATCCACTGGAGCGTGCAAATTGAAACATCACCGGCGTCATTTGCCACTTATTCACTAGCCGAGTTTAGCGAGATTAAGTACCGGCACAACATGTCTGTCAAGGACCTCCCCTGTAATTAACTTGTCCCCAGTCCACTTCGTTCCTGTGGAGTTCACTATAAGTCCCGTTCACTTCCACCCTTCTTTTTATCTTTCATTTCACCCATCTCAATCCAAGTCACAGCACTGATGTTTCTACCACACTTCCTTTTCATGTGTTTTTCATTTTGTCACTGTTGGGCAGAAACCTTTTAACTCCAGTTTTTTTAAGTTTTTAGTTTACGTTTTCATAGTACTAGTTTTTTGCCAGACCCATGAAATGGGTAGGCCTACATAAGCAAATGTCTGTCGGTCCGGGTTTTCTATATAAAGGGTATATATGATGATGACATGATGATGACATGCCTACAAAAGGCATGATGTCATAAATGATGATGACAGACAGGGGGTCTGGCACAACCAGGTTGACCTGGTCTAGTTTCATAAGTGAATGGCCAGTGAATACTCTTTTTTAACAATTCTAAACATTTTTAAATGAATTGAACAGCTTATGAAGAGAAAAGAAAACATGCTCAAATTAGGGATGCCTGCATGGTTTAAAGGTCTTAAAGGGATCCCTGGCTAATACGACAAATATGCCTTAATACATTATAATTGTCCTCTATAACTACAATGTAAAATTAAAAACACCTTAAATAATGTATTTCTCCTAGAAATAGCTAATCTTTCACTCAATAGGGGAAATGCCCGTCGCAAGTTGATGATGTCATAAATGTAATTTGTGATCTATCCCCATGGAATTTATGGCATGCATGTGCAAATAAAAATAAACATAATACTTCCTATGATTAATATGAGCATCAAATCAATATTTCAAATGTTTTTGTGTTTTGTTTTTTTGCACATGCATGCCATAAAAATTACACATGACATTTATGACATCATCAACTTGCGACAGGCATTTCCCATATTGAGTGAAAGATTAGCTATTTCTAGGAGAAATAATATATTTAAGGTGTTTTTAATTTTACATTGTAGTTATAGAGGACAATTATAATGTATTAAGGCATATTTGTCGTATTAGCCAGGGATCCTTTTAAGTCTGTCTGTCTGTTTTATTGCGACCATAGGTCGCAGTTAGCTATGGAAACCGGCACATCTTGGTTCCCCTGACACATCACTGTGACATCACAGGCTCAGAGCAGGGATAACGCCTGATACTGTGGTTCCCCTGACACATCACTGACATCACAGGTGACATCACAGTGATGTCAGATACTCAGAGCAGGGATCTCCATATATGGGTATAAACAGGTGACATCACAGTGGTGTGGCTGGTTCAGACAGGGATCTCCATGTATGGGCATAACATGGATTGTATGTTGTGATGTCATGGGAACCACTCTAACAGAATCCCCTTTATCCCCATGGAGATCCCTGATGTCATCATTATTAAGCCCATATCTAACAGGACTTCATAAGGGAATGCCCATATATGGAGGAAGACAGGGATTGTATGGGCATAAAAGGGATTGTATGTATGATGTCAGATGTGATAGACGTCATAGGATTTTCACATAACGAATAACTAAGCATGTTTGGGGTCTCACAGCATATCTCCATATACGGTACAGTACACAGATCTCCATATATGGGTAACTGGTCCGATATACATCACTGGACAGACGGCCAAGACATGGCACAACCTCGTCCTTTAGGGCAAGGTCGCTTGTCGCCCGGAGGCGTCTTACTAGTTTATATTTAATCTATAGTATTGAGCTTGTGTCTAAATGATAACCACACTGGATCCGCTGGAACATGGATTCTTTTTTTAATTTTCTGAAAAATAACAGTTTTGGACAATATGTACGAGGTTTCTACCCAGCAGTGACGATGTGTTGCTCGCTCAATCTCCGCCCCTTCTCCTCCTCCTCCTCCTCCTCTCAGAAGTGCAAACTTGAGCTCATAGTGGTTATAAAAAATTGATGACAGAAAGTCTGGGCTATTGATTTTGTTATACTTGCACATCTGTGGAAGTAGTCAGACATTGATACTGAGAATGGCGCTGTTATACAGAGTCAGTGACAGGAACACAGATGAGTCTGTCTGAGGCTTCTGAAAGGAAACACCAGAGTACAGGGGAGATCTTTTTGTCTAATGAAAGAAAAGTTTTGTGGGGGTTTCGGCGTTGGCAGATGAGGTCACTCCTGGCCTGTTCTTGCTCATGTGAAGTTGTCAACACCCTTATGAAGATCTGGTGCATGGTGTGAAGACGCTGGTGTCTGCGTGCTCATGTGTATGTACGATAGGCCTATATGTTTGACAGCCAGCAACGGTTGACACCAGTGGTGGAAAAAGTACTCCCATTTCTTTACATCTGTTACAAGTGTGTGCGGACTGCGGAGGCTCCCTTTAATTTTTCATCTTGCTCTATTTTGGCTCCTCACCTCACCTAAATCTACTGACAGATGAGCTACTGAACATCTGTTACTTGCGTAAAAGTACTAAAGTATTGCTATCAAAATGTACTTAAAGTAAAAATATTAAAAGTACTCATTATGCAGAAGCTTAGTTGTAGATTGGCTATTTTCAAATGGCCAAAATGTATATAGGGCGGAAGTGGTTGTGGATGTTTTGTAATCATAATCTACAAAGTAACTAGTAACTAAAGTTTATTGTCATACCTCCAGACAAGGTCCCCCATTGGGATAACAGCGCCATCTGGCGATGCAACAGAGTAAAACTCATATCCTCCCGTACGAGAAAAGTCATTTGTCGGAAGGGCTGTCAATCACAAACGAGGGCACCGCCCCCGAGTGTATATAAGCCCTGCGGGCTATCATAACTTCCTCTTCCGCACCTCTGCTAACCTGCAACTAGAGTGTCGCGAACTCAGCCATATATTTTAATTCTGTAAAGTTTTAGCCTAAAGCGACGGCTAGGAAGTCGGCCACTGGCCTTTATAGAATATCTCCTGTACGTCTTTATTCTTCAGTTCCAACAGTTTCGGCGTTCTCACCTGTTTCCTCGCTGTAAGTTTCCAGCTTCTTCTCTGAGCTTGTTATTGTCCGATAGCCTCTTGTAGCTTAGCCTAGCTTCAAGCTATCGATGTTCCACGGCCCTCGGCTAGCATGCTGCTATCCTTGTTCCCCTGGAAGTGTGCTCGATGCTGGAGACTTATCGCTGGTGAGGACACCCACCCTCGGAATTTCCTTCGATGATCCCGCAGGCTGCTTCATGTGGTGAGTCTTTCGAGTGTTAGCAAGTGCCTTGCTTGCTCGTTCCTTTGTTTGATAGCCTCATGCTAGAAGGCCCTCACCAGGGCACTGATTGCTAGCGCGCCCTAGCTGGGTGTCGCTATTTTCTTTACTTCTAGCTGGCTAGGACTTTCCAATGTTTGTCCGGTGGTTTCTCGTGTTGTCCCCGCCGCCCTGGTCTCGCCGACCAGGGCTACGGGCCTCTCCTGGCAGGTTTTGTGGGCACGCAGCGGTGCCCGCTGTTTGTGCTTCCTTCACTTAGCCTCCACTAGCCTTGTGGCCTGCCTGGTTTTTCCCTCCACCGGACTCTGCTGCCTCCGGGGCTCGCGGCGCTGTACGCCACAGCGCTGCTTCTCGCCCCGGGCCGCAGCCTGCAGCCACTACGCCTATAGGGGGCTCCAGCGCGCCGCTGGTGCCCTACGGCGGACGGCTGCAACGTCACGGGACTACTTGCTGGTTCTCGCCCTCTCTCCCGCCGGTTCGGCTGGCCGCCGTCCCAGGGAGGAGAACCTGCTAGCCCGCCCGGCCGCTCCCACGCCGGGGGCGGCTAGCGGCGTGGTTTTTTCCCGCCTGCAGCCACGACGCCACGTTGTTTCTGCCTCCGGGGCTCGCAGCGCTGTACGCCACAGCGCTGCTTCCCGCCCCGGGCTGCAACCTGCAGCCACTACGCCTATCGGGGGCTCCAGCGCGCCGCTGGGGCCCTACGGCTGGCGTTCTGCAACTTCACGGGACCACACGCCGGCCCTCGCCCTCTCTCCCGCCGGTTCGGCTCCGCCGTTCCAGGGAGGAGAGCCTGCTAGTCCGCCCGGCCGCTCCCACGCCGGGGGCGACTAGCGGCGGCTCCGGTTCCCGCCTGCAGCCACGACGCCTATTGGGGGCTCCAGCGCGCCGCTGGTGCCCTACGGCTGGCGTCTGCAACTTCGAGGGACCCCGCCCGGCCGCTTCCACGCCGGGGGCGGCTAGCGGCGGCACCGGTTCCCGCCTGCAGCCACGACGCCTATTGGGGGCTCCAGCGCGCCGCTGGTGCCCTACGGCTGGCGTCTGCAACTTTGAGGGACCCCGCCTGGCCGCTCCCACGCCGGGGGCGGTGAGCGGCGACGCCGGTTCCCGCCCTCTCTCCCTGGTACGGCTGGCGCCGTTTTATTCAGGGGAGAGAACCTACTGGTCCGCCTGGCTGCCCCCACGCTGGGGGTGACTAATGGCGACTTCCTCCTCCTTCCCCTTGGATTTTTCGTTCTCGGCCATGCTGGCTGAGCCCGGATCTTCCTGGCACGCTTATGTTCTGGTGGCACGCCTCCGAACAACGCTGTTAAAAGCGGGGATGAATTTGAGAGTGAGGATGAGGAGGGATGGAATTGGGTTGAAGGCTCTTCTCCCAGTATTCCTCCTACAAGTGAGTCTTGCAAGTCCTCGGTTCCACGAGGACCCTGCATCCTTCCGCCCACCTCCGCCTCTACCCCCTCTCTCCCCTCCTCCATGCAGAAGGAGTGGAATGGGTCGGCGGCGCCCCAGTACGTCCCGCTCTCCCCTCCACTGTGCCAGTGGAAGGGGGCCTGGGTCTGCGGCACCCGGACTGTGGTTTTTTCCACATGGTGGGGCTCAAGGAGACCACTTACTTGCGCCCAAGCGCACTGAACACAGCTCTCCCCACAAGGCTTGTGGGAAGTGGGTGTGTTAGATGACATAGGGTTGAGGGCCTAGCCCT
The DNA here is from genome assembly GCF_963921795.1 of Nannobrachium achirus. Taxonomy (NCBI): domain Eukaryota; kingdom Metazoa; phylum Chordata; class Actinopteri; order Myctophiformes; family Myctophidae; genus Nannobrachium; species Nannobrachium achirus. Next base: position 19,711,426 of record NC_137817.1, read on the forward strand.
CCACGGGGTCTGGGTTCCGTGACGGCACACGGTCCTCCTCCCCCCGAATGCAGACGTTTGAGTTCTGTCCCACGCAGGGGAGAATGAAAATCTCTGTTGCCCAGTAGCTTTTTCCCATGTCATCAGTAAGAGTATGGTAGTCGAAACAAAACTTTTGTTTACCTACCTCTCAGTCCCTAGCACAAAGGACCCTCCTCTCTGCTTACAGCCAGTCAGTGTATAGAGACCCATGCAGGGTTCTTTATTCACTCAATGGATTACTTATTGTCCCAGTCCTGCAGACTGGTGACAATTAAAAGGTTTTTCCCTGGTTTGCAATGGGCTCCACTGTTTTGCTATTAGTCACAATAACAAAGCTTCTCTTCTGTGCTATTCTCCTCTGTCTCCACTGAGCGGCACTGTCGTGCCGAGTTCAGTTCAGAACAGGAGTATGGAGTGTTATGTACAGCATCTTAACACTCTTCAGGGACGCCGAGCCGGACTCCTCCCACAGAACCTGTGGGATGAGGTGGCGTAAATGACCTTGGACTGTGGGTACAGGGGTCCCTGACTACACAGGGACCTCCTTCCCCCAGGCGCTAATATTTATTTTCCTTATTCCATGCAGGGATAATGAAAATGGTTACTGCCTCCCTTGTCCCCAAGTCTTAAAAAAAAAAAAAAAAAAAAAAGTGTTTTGAGCGAGCGTGGCCTGCTCACTCCTACACTTGCACGGACAACCTCTTATCGCTTGCAACCGCTCAGTGTAATGAAGCCCATGCAGGGTTTTCTACTCACTCACGATAACAGATTTCCCAGTCTTGCAGTCATGCAGACAGGTTACAATCAGAATGTGTTGCAGACATGCTGAGGTTCCCACCCATGTTAACTGCGGTTCACAGTGGTGCGGTTTCTCCTATGTGCAATTTTCCTCTGCCTACACTAAACGGCACTGTAGTGTCGATTCTAGTGCAGGACAGGAAGTGTTTCACTATCGGTGTGTGGGATTATGAGTTGGCCTAATTTTCCCTGCAAGGAACTATTAAAGGCCTCAGATCTGTTTTAAACGTTTACACGTTCTTCCCCGTGCTGGGGTAAATGTTTTTACGTAACGAACCGTATTTCGCAGAATGCTCTTTCTGTTTCTCTTTCCACCACCGTTCAACATGTTGACGTCACGTCCGTTGGCGCGGCCGTCACCGGATAAGGAGGGGAGCTTCCCGGATACGGAAGTGCTAATCCCCAACGTTCCTTCTCCCCCGTGCAACCTAACGGTTTCTCCCTCGTTTCACAGCACGTTAGCACGTTGTGTGAAACGGTTAGGTTCCGAACGGAACCCTTGTTTATTTAATACCCTTGATGGTATTCTGATAAACATTGGAGACTGTGCAATCCGAGCAATGGGTGTTACGTCAGTAACACGTGGCCTTAGATTGCATTTCTTGAACCACCCCCGCTTCCAGCTGGGGTAATTACACTCGAGCTCGCGCTTGTAAGCAGGGGCTCTGAGTGAGGAAATAAGCTCGGTACTATGCAATGGTGCTGTAGTAGAGCTCTTACGAGACCTGAACCAGCTTGGTTTCTGGACTCGAATTTTTCCTGGTTCGGGAAAAAAGGGGGGGGGGGGGGCTGCATCCCTTCTGGATTAGGGATATCACACCAACTTGGTGTTGGCCCACCTGAAGGCCTTGGGTTTTCAACGTCTTTTTGGCAAAAGTATGTTGACGCCCTCCCAGCAGATCTCCTTCTTGGGGATACCTCTGGATTCGACCACGATGTCTACCCGCCTCTCTCTGGAGGGGGTGGACAGGTTCCTGACGTGTCTTCGCTCCTTTCAAATTGGACCAAGTGGTCAGTTACAAGGAGTGTATGAAGTTGGCAGGGCTGATGGCTTCAGCGGTGCAACTTCTTCGCCTGGGCAGGTTTCATATGAGACCGTTCTGGCGGTGGACACTGACGCTCAGGATTCCTCCCCTGCAAGGGTGCAGGGAAGTGGTGGTCAGCCAGGCCTGCATGGACGCGCTGGTCCCATGGCGGGACCAGGCGTTGTTAATGAGTGGAGTCTCCATAGGCGTGGTGGTGTCACGCAAGGTGATCACCACAGACGCCAGCCGCTCGGGCTGGGACGCCACCTACGAGGGGCGCTCAGCCAGGGGTCTGTGGACCCCGGCCACGTTGGAGTACCACTTCAGTTATCTGGAGTTAATGGCGATCTACTTGGCTCTCAAGTATTTCGAACCGTTTCTCCGGGGTTGTCATGTCCTGGTCAGGACGGACGACATGGCAGCCTTGTACTTTCTGGGGAGTGTGGAGGTCTCTGATCACCCCACTGCTCTACCGGTCCCCCTGGCAGCTCCCCTTGCATAGGGACCTGCTGCGCCAGGCGGGGGACGATATCTTCCATCCCGGCCCCCAGGCCCTAGACCTGTGGTTTTGGCCTGTGAGAGAGAGAACCTGCTAGCCGCAGGCTTCTCAATGGCGGTTGTAGCTACTTTTCAGAGTGCTAAAGCCCCCTCCACTAGGGTGGTATATGATGGAAGGTGGAATGTTTTCTTGGACTGGTGTGTGCTACAGGGGCCACCTGTGGTGGCTCACTTGGCTCCAGCCCAGAAGGCGTTAGTTTTCTTGCGGGACCGCCTGGACCTTGGTCTGGCGTTCTCTACGCTTAGGGGTTATTTAGCGGCTTTTGATGCCTGTCACCTGGGGGTGTCAGGCATGGGCCTTTCTAAATTCCCTGAGGTGGTCAAGTTCATACACGGTGTCGACCGTTTAAGACCTGTGACTAGATTTTTGTTCCCTGCTTGGGATCTACAAGTGGTTCTTGAGGGCCTTTGCAAGGCACCCTTTGAACCGATTGGGAGGACCTCTTTGAAACATTTAAGTTTCAAGACAGCTCTTTTGCTTGCCTTGTCTACGGCTAAGCGTGTGAGCGACCTTCATGCGCTCTCTGTGAGCCCTGATTGTATGAGGTTTCTCAATAATGACTCCAAGGTTCTTCTTAAACCTCAATTGAGTTTTATTCCTAAGAACCGAGTGGTCCCGAAGGAACCTGTTGTTTTGACGGCTTTCCATCCTCCTCCGTTTGCATCGGAGGAGGATAGGCGTCTTCATTGTCTTTGTCCAGTTAGGGCCCTGAAGGCCTACTGTGACAAGACGGTGGACAGCAGGTCTACTTCTCAGCTTTTCGTGGTCATGAATGCCCGTCAGCGAAAAGCGGTGTCCAAACCCACTCTGTCGAGATGGATTGTGGATGCTGTTAGGTTGGCTTACACCCGGGCTGGGTCTGAAGTGCCGGAAGCACTTAAGGCCCACAGTACTAGGGGTGTGTCTACCTCTAGGGTTTTGTCCAAAGGTGTCTCCATTGAGGAGATTTGTGCGGCGGCGAATTGGTCTTCGCCGTCCACCTTTGCGACCTACTATCACCTGGACGTTGCGCCTTCTGCTATGGTGCATACGGTTCTAGGTGCTGCTGCCCCGCCTACTATGTAGTGGGGCGGCTCTCTCCCCTTCCTGGGACAGCTTGCTACTGTCTCTAGGATACCTGGGGGGGGACCCTGAGTCTTTCCCTTATATTACTGTAGTATTATAAGGCAGACCTGTGTCTGCCCTTAGTGCATATGGCAGGCCTCGGTCTGTCAGGGTCTCTTTTCTGTCTAAACACGCCCAGGCCCTGTGGGCCTGGGTCGGATCAGTCCTGGAAGGGGTCACGTCGGTTGACGGGACTTCCTTCCGGGTGTGGTCGGTGTGAACGACAGTCTTGTCGGTTCATGGCTTCTCGGGGAGTGTATGAGTCCCAATGGGGGACCTTGTCTGGAGGTATGACAATAAACGTATAGGTTCCGAACGGAACCATGTTTATTTAATACCGGAGGACAAGGTCCCCCGAATAAAGCCCCTCGGTTCGCTAGTTGCGGGCGCAGAGGTGCGGCTTTAGAGGAAGTTATGATAGCCCGCAGGGCTTATATACACTCGGGGGCGGTGCCCTCGTTTGTGATTGACAGCCCTTCCGACAAATGACTTTTCTCGTACGGGAGGATATGAGTTTTACTCTGTTGCATCGCCAGATGGCGCTGTTATCCCAATGGGGGACCTTGTCCTCCGGTATTAAATAAACATGGTTCCGTTCGGAACCTATACGTTTTCAAATAAATGTAGTGGTCTAGTGGAATAAAGGTACAATATTTGGATCCGAGATGTAGTGGAGTAGAAGTAGAAGTATTGAATGACTGGAAATACTCAAGTAAAGTACAAATACCTCAAAACTGTACTTAAGTACAGTACTTATGTGAATGTAGTTACTTTACACCATGGTTCACACACACACACACACACACACACACACACACACACACACACACACACACACACACACACACACACACACACACACACACACACACACACACACACACACTCTCTCACACACACACACACACACACACACACACACACACACACACACACACACACACACACACACACACACACACACACACGCTTAATAAGATTATCAGAGATGCGACCAGAATGAAGATGATCAAATTGCCTGTGGCAGGCATGAGCAGGTTTGTGGGTTAAGGAGGTGGAGGAAGCCAGGGAAGCCCATCAGTACATAGAAGTTCACGTCAGGTCATGATTAAACCTCCCACCTTTGTTGTAGCAGCTCTTAAAGGGTGGTAGGAGAGTGATCAACATACATTTACTCATCTGTGAAAGAAAAAAGCCTGGTTACGACGTGAGGCTGAGACAGCATAGAACGCTGCTACTTCCACGGGTGTTATTTATTTATTTATTTATTCACAGTGTGGTGTATTCCCGGCTGGCGAAAAAAAAAAACGTGTTCTACTTCTCCCGACCCTTCGGTTGCGCTCGTACTAAACAATATCCAAACAAAAACATGGATTCTGACAAAGGACACCTAAGAGCGAGTTAAGAGCTACAATCTATTTAGGTTTGTTTCACTGGGGGGATGTAAACAGACCTGCACTGTGTGTCTTTTTCCGCGGACGCGGACATGGACGCGGCCATGGACGGCTCTTGCTGGACGTAACTTCCATTAACCGCAGCACTTCCGCCACATCAGTTATGCAGCCCACAGTGGATATTGTGGCCAGGGTGCATCTTACAGGAATTGCTCACAGACAAAGTAACATTGTGTCATTATCTACTCACCTTTAAAGGCTTTGTACCATTTGTTTTACTTAAACACTAAAAATAAAAGAACCTTGATTCATATCATATGTGATGAATGATGATATTGCCTAGCTTTTACTTTGTGGTTTGAGGTGACCTCACCTGACTGAGGTGAGTTTATATAGTCCGCTATCTTTGCTTGACTTTAACTGCATGCAAACCCTTTTCTACTTAATTGCACACCTTGGTTTTATGCCCCTTAAAAAGACAAGAAATAGAGCGTGATTACCTACTGTAATATTGAACCGAATTTAATTAACCAAAACCTGAAATCCGCCCTATACTACTTTCACCACTCTAGCATACACAAAAGTACTCAATCAAACATAAGCTGCTTGACAGATAACAGACAAAACTGGTTTCAGTTTCTAAGCACTGATCAATTAAAACCTAATTTAGTGGTTAATGTCATTTAATTCAGACTTGACATATGACAGATAAAGCGAGAGTTGATCTTGTAACATTACTTTTCACTATCTGTGACCATTTGATTAAAGGGAAACTTAAACCTTAATCCCATTATTGGTGTGAAGGACTCTTTCAGTGGCTTCTCAGCTCTTAAACCAATGAACAGCCAACAACCATGTCCTGTCTTCCCCTTCCCTTGACACCTTTAAATCTAGACTAAAACATACCTCTTCTCCCATCTCACCCATGGCCCTCGTTTGTATCTACCTTTCCTTCTGCAATTATATTGTTTTCATCTAACGTTGTTTTTATTCTCTTGTGTTAAATGTTGTTTACTGTTATATTAAACTGTGATTTATTAGGATGCACAGCACAGCACCTTTTTTTTCTTACATTTTTATCCAACGATTTTTGTAACCAATTCTTTTCCACCTTAATGTAATCCTGGGTGCTACATTTCCTCTGCCAACCTGGGGAGAGCAACGGACTGACCTCATGCTTCCTTCAATGTATGAGGAGTCCAAACCGCTAAGCGGAAATCCAACCCAGGACCTTCTAGCCGTGCCCCCTCGGTTGTTTTGAAATGTGCTTTATAAATAAAATTGACTTGAATTGACACCAAGTAGCCTACTATGGCCATGCCCTTATGTTATGACACTGGAGCACCGTAGCCTCGCTACTCTCCTTCCACCAGCCCTGCCTGGACTCCCAGTAGACCCTTACATTCTCACAGCCCGCACTGACCTCCACACCACCACACACTCCTCCAGCTTGCCTCTGCCCGCCTGAGGAGGACCCTGAGCCAGCTACACCCTGACCTCCACACACACACACGCCCATCCCTCCAACTGTCTTCTGCCGCCTGAGGAGCACCCTGAGTCTGGCTATACACTCTGACCTCCACACACCCACCCCACACAACCCCTCTAACCACTGAGGAGCAGCCTAGCCCCACTAGGGTGCTCCTCAGCATTCACCAGCACCACCTTGACCTCCGCAATGATTTTCTGGCCGCTTTGTGGCCTGAAAATATAGTAGCGCTGATCAGAGCACGAACATCGCAAGAACCTCTGTCTTGAGAGACCAGTGAACTTGTCTCTAAACCTCATGCATTATCTAGCTGTGTATTTTCTTTACAGTTGATATCATTTGTAATTTAGTGCACTCCAACATTACATTAATCTTCTATGATAGTAATGTGAGCCTTTTTTTAGCAATGATTGAAAAGAAAAAACTACATATCCCTCATACAGTATACTGTAGCCTATGCATCTCTGTTTTCCTGCTTTGTATCTCCTGCACACAAAATACTCTTACATCCACATCATGATAGCTCTTAAGCCATGAATCAGACCTGAGATAAGCATGGATTTGATACCAAAACTCCTTAGGTTGGTTTTCAGTCCTAATGCTTATCTTTGATATTAAATGCATCTGCTGCAGCTGTGTGTGAGGTATTGAGTTACCCTAAATTGCTGACCTGAAATATGAAGGACCTGAATCCAAGTTTCCTCAATGACACCAGTGACTGTATGAACAAAAACCTGCTTGTGGTTCATTATACTGTAACAAAAACAATAGACACTTTCATGTAAAGAACACGGTGATGACTTATTGTACATAAGCCACTCTCCGAAGTCACAAGTCTAACTTAATTTTTCCATTTGCAGTTTCTCTTGTGCGTGTAGACTTTAACATCATCATCATTTTATAGGAATGGTTTTGTTAGATTACAAGAATTCAACCCTAGTAACTTTGATATTAAAGACATCACTTAAACCTGTCCAACCAAGCCCAGCCAACCAATAATGGATTTCCCAATTAAAATGCTAGAGCTTGTAAAAGGACAGCATGCCCTTTTTCATTTACTTTCCTACAAATTACCAACACTAGTTATTTATAACCCGTTTAAAATACATGCATATGCTGCATATTTTTTTCAATAGCTGATTTACAGTGGTTATTTATAACCCATGTAAAATATATGTATTACATCTTAAAAAAGCTGTGCGTGTACGTGCGTGCGTGCGTGCGGGCGGGCGGGCGGGCGTGCATGCGGGCGTGCGTATGCTTGTGCGTGTGTCCAACACACGTCTTGTCTTCACTGATGGTGATAGATTAGCTGGAAATGCTGAAGGGAGTTTAGCAAACGGCCTGAAGACACGCGACGGACATTTGGACGAATCTAAATGCCTCTTAAAGACACGCCGAATGAAGATAAAGGGGCAGTACATCATTTTAGACAGACGTCGCCGCCGCCCTGCTTCCGGAAACAGTCATTAGTCAACATTAAGACAAAGTGCCAATTTGCACCATCTGACATCTCACAGCATCTAACATATAATATCAAAAATCCAGTGAGACATTATATATTTCCCCATCTTTGTGACTTTCACTCTGTCCTTAATCTTTATCTTTCTCTCCCTGGTAACCGTTCTCACTATTGTTCTTTCTTTCCCTTTCATGTCTCTTTCTCTGTGTGACCTTCATGCGTCTGTGTGTAAAGTGCTTAACATGAATGGCACTGGGCAGGATATGATACATGGCATTGACTCTGGAATTAATTGCTATCCTTTGATACCTTTCTATCTGTGAACGGTGGAGCGGTTAGGACCTTGTTTCTTGCACTGAATGACTTCCACCTGTGCTTTATGTGCTCAAGGCACACCGTAAAGCTAATCAGAACCTCATGAATACAGGCACAATACAGAATCCAGTTATTCATATAGCAAATAGTTCACATCTATATATGCTAACAACACATAGCAATGCAACAAAAAGTTGTGACAAGGCTTGTAAAATCTTTCTACATTAAGAAAGTTAAAGGAGCTATAGTCAACTTTTTCTTGAAAAACGGATGCTAAAATAAAAATAATGTTTCGAAAATATTTTATAAAAAAATAAGCTTCATATATGTGTTTCAATTAAAAAATGACCACAAAAAGCGTAAAATAATGATAAAATAATCATTTTGGCCCTTTGTTTACATTTACAGGGCCCGTACTTTGTTTACATCCTAGTCTGTAGACTAGGATGTACACCTACAATGAAAAAGTTGACTATAGCTCCTTTAATAAAACAATTTCACCTATAATGACATGCCCAAAATAGGGACCCCATGTCAACAGTCTGAATTTAGAAAAAATACAGGCCAAGACAGATGGCGCAACCTCGCCCTTTAGTCTCTTTTTGCCCTTAGGCGTTTTACTGGTATTATACTGTGATTTATTATGATGCACTTTGGTCGATTTTTTTTTTACATTTTATCTCACGATTTTTGTAACCCATTTTTTGTCTAATGTAATCCTGGGCGTTACACTCCTCCCTCTGCCAACCTGGAAAGAGCTACGGACTGACCTCATGCTTCGTTCAATCTATGAGGAGGCCAAGCCGCTTCTTTTCACCTGACGGGGGAGTTTCCCCGGTTGGACATTGCGCGTTGAAGGAACACGTTATTCACAGTTTCTTTCCCCTCCATCAGGTGCCCTGGCTGGCCAGGGGGAGGCAATATAGAGACCAGGATTACATGTTTGTGAGGGTACCCTATAGGGACACGGGGAGAACATGCAAACTCCACACAGAAATACCCTTTTGCCAACCCCAGCTAGGGTATGGGCAAGCCCCTATGCATCCCCAGCGAAAATCGAACCCAGGACCTTCTAACCGTGCCCCCTCGGTTGTTTTTAATGTGCTTTGTGAATAAAATGTACTTGAATTGACACCAAGTAGCCTACATGACCATTCCCTTATGTTCTGACACTGATACCCCTCGCCCCACAACCCCTTTACTCAGCAAAGGAGCCTACTGTATCTACTTCAGTATAATCAAATATAGAACTTAAAAAGTCATAGGTAAGTTGTTGTACAAAGGGAGTGGCACACATCAGTCACTCCATGTACTCAACACTCTAATGCACCATCTCCTCCCTAACCTCATTAGATGCCCATGCCAGACACCGCTCATAAAGAGATTAGTCTGTTAATGCCGTTGATAGCCTCAGGCTTGAGTAGACGGCCGGTCGATGATCATGTCGATGCCGATGATGGTGATGATGATGATGATGATGATGGCAATGAAGCAATCCTCTGGTGGAGAGCTCAAGAAGCACACTTCCTTTCTGCGCTACTGGGCGGCTTTATTTTAAGGTTGTGAGGGTAATGCGTTCCTAATGCTGTGGCTCAGGTATCGTCTGCGGAGGAAATCGCTCTCAGGTTCAGTCTCGGTGCTGCTGATACGGCTGTCCTGGCTTCCTGTGGTTAGGGGCGGGTCATTAGTAGAGGTTTTATCTAATCACGGTCTGAGGAGAATTTGAGGTTTTATAGACACGTGTAATGCACAGACAGTGGGATGTGTGGTGTGATGTGCGTGCATGCACGTGAATGCGCGTGAATACATCTGTGTTTATAAGCATGATGCGTTTTTGTAAAAGGTTTTGTACGTATTGAAATGCACATCCACAGGGAAGTCAAGTCCACAAAGCAAACATTTTCTTACGACTCACTCACACAGTGTGAGTGAGGAACAGCATATTGCAGAAGCAGAAAAATAACATTCAGTGCCGCCACTACAAATAAGCAACATTAAGGCGTGTTAAGGTCAAAGCCACAACAGGCAGTATTACATTAGCGTGAACAACAGCCACGTGGTGGCAAGCGGGTCAGACAGAGCACTCAGCCCTCCCAGACCATCCATCATATATACAAATCAAACTAAGTGCTACTAACATGCCTCCCATTCAGACAGGGATGCAGGAGAGCTGAGAACTCGCTGGGAAATCGATAGGGGAGCTATTATGAATCAGTTAAAACCAATGGAATGTTAAATTGTTTTGTCATCCGCATGCTCTAATACAGTCTATCGCTCTCTCACCCACATACACACAATACATGCACACACCGACAGCATGTCTGTGACCACATGATCACTTCACACCCATTTCGATCATTCTGAGATCCGAAGGAACCCTTCTTGAGTTTGATGGGACAGTTGCCAGGCCCTTTGTGACCCCCTTTCTGAATATCAAATGAGCTTGTGGAGGACTTGTACAGCGTGTGCCAGCTGGCATTGTTACAGAGAGGGATCTGTGGTAATGAAATCTCAATCGATTACAGCATTGAGTCTATTAGTCCGAAGCACTACCCCTCCATCCGATGTTCACAGCAGAGACTGTTTACCTGAACTTGGGTTAAAGCTATTAAACACTTATACAAGTTTGTGTGAAAGCCTGGATTTTTATTTTATAATTATTTAGTGTGCTGAAAACACAAGGCGCTCTCGTTCAAATGCCCAGAGTTGAAAATATTCCAACTCTCTCTGCAACCAGATAAAAACGCCCACCCGATCTGAAACGCCAGACGCAAATGCGTTTAAAATCTCGTAAAAATCTTGTCACACTGCTGGCGCTTCCAGCATAGCGTATACACACTCACATCTAACATATAATTTTCCGAATGTCTGTCTGTCTGAGTGTCTGTCTGTCTGTCTGAAACCGCGTTTCTCATCAGTGGCTGGAGCAATTGATCTGAAATCGCATCACCATCAGCATATCAACACACCTGACATAACTGTGAAGCCCGTTTGTCACTTTCACAAATCGTATGCTGTATAATTGCATTTTTATGCTGTATCTATATCTATTTAGCCTACAGTACCTTTTGTGACCACACATGTTAAGGGAGGGGCGCTGTTGTTCAGGCCATGCACAATCACACACAAACCCACACACACACACACACACACACACACACACGGGGGGGGGGGGGGGGGAGTGTGTGTGTGTGCAGGCGGGCGGGCGGGCGGGCGGGGGGGGGGGGGGTTCTGGCCCTGTTACAGATGTTGTCCAAAATCATGCAGATCGGTACACAGTATCTCTGTAGCCGTTAAATGTAACGGGCATTTCTTACATTGATGCTCCTACATATTAGCATGCAAGCACCAGTTAAAGTTACTTTCCATCCCTCATATACTGTGTGCACAGTGCACATCCCATAATCCACACACTGCACATCATTTCGGAGCTCATATCTTTGAACGGGTAAGGGCTAGTTGAAAATAATTCACAGTAGGGGAAAACAGGGAGGGAAAAACACCTTGGTGGACATAGCCCCTTAGGCACCCTGGTGGATTCATCTTTTTTAGTATGCATGGCATGCCACATACTCATAACGGCCTGCATTTATTTTGAATTCACTTCATGACGAGAGAGTCACGTGTTCAAATGCGTAACAGAAACCCATGTAACAAGGGAAGCCTGTCCAATCTTACTGCCAACCAGCGTTCATTCTTCACAGGGTTTCATGAAAAACAACCAGTGACTTCTCCAATAGCTGAAATAAACTGCACTAATATAACTTTTGATTTTGTTGGCCATAAGGGAAGCTACAGTGGGGAGGTGAGCAGCCAATAAAACAATTGTTCCAAGTATATATTCTTTTATAGGCTAGAACACGGTGCATTTTATGGCTTTATGGGAATGATTTGAGCCGGCACAGTTCCTTCTTCATCAAACAGCCGCAGGCTCTACACTCAATGTATTAGAAATGATTAAGATGTCTACAACACTCACTGTTCCTTCCCTTTCAACAGCCTTTGCCTTAATGGCTGACGTGCTTAAGAATAATTGTGAAATCTCTCCAGAAATAATTGCAGAACCTCGACTGTTATAACACTTGGAGGTGGCGTGAAAACACCGCCCTCCACTCTTACACACTTATTGTTTCTCCAAATATAGCTGGTCTGTTCGCACCTTGAGGAGCTGCAGATGTAAACTCGTTTCCATTTGCACGTCATCTATCATCACTATTGTGACAGGGTGTGTTGTAGAGGTGTTGTATGTTATGATACTGGGCAGCAGTGAAAAAGAACACAGCCATGCCTAACAGGAATGATGCACATGAAGACCTACAGTGTAAATAAAGCTGATGTGAAGTTGTGCTTGTTTGGAAAAACCTGTCAAACGTGCCAAGGGTATTTTTGTTCGTCCAAAAAGCGTCTGCTGGTAAGACAAATTCCTCTGGCAAGGCTTTTGGCCTTGAAAAGCGCTTTGTCAACATGGTAACAATCA
>NC_137817.1:19729069-19746569 GCF_963921795.1 Nannobrachium achirus
GAAAATGTGTGCAAATCTTTGAATATATGTATTTTTTAAGCGAACATTTGTAACTCAAATTTTGCTTCTGGGGGGGTTCCTGGAACTAAATATTTTGAGCTGGGGGTCCGTGGCCAAATACATACCATTTTGGGGGTCCTTCACATGAAAAGGTTTGAGCACCACTGACATAGAAACAATTTTTCAAAAATGGCAGATCTACAAGCTCGCTGTGAGCTTGTAAATCTGCTATTTTTCAACAGTTAAAGCAAAAAATAACACGTTCCCAGTCTAAATGGGTTGAAACCCACTCCCCCTATGAAGAACATTCATGGGGGGCCCGCTGTGAATCCTTGTCCCCAGGGCCCAGGATTTGGTGCGACACCCCTGGGTGGTATAGAATGCAGGGATGGACAGATTGATGAGCGGGGGGAATAATGTAGATCGACGACTGAGTGATGACGATAGAGGAATGGCCAAGTCAGGAGCGCAGCTCTGATTTTATCACTTTTTTTAGTGCCTTTGTGCTTTATTGGACAGAACAGAGAGGAATGGCAGAGCACAGAGAGAAGGAGAACGAGCTAGTTAGAGGCAGCGGGGAGTTACGACGTGGCATGAGCACGACTTAAACCCAACAGAGTCACAAGTTAAACTTGGCAGTTAAGAGCAGATGTCCGTTTAAAGTCCAGCCGACATGAAAAAAAAATGGTAGCACTTTAAACGAAGGTGCTGTTAATAAACATTTATTAACATATAATAAACATTTATTAACAATTAATAAAATCATTTATTAATGTTAATAATTGTATCTATAAGACAGTTATTAATGTTTATAAGGAATTTAATAAACATTTATTAACAGTTAAGAGGATGTTAATAAGACAATTTATAACTGTTAATAAGTGCTTTATAAGACACTTATTATTTCTTTATAAACATTTGTAAGGCATTCAATAAAGTTAATAGTAGGTTTATTAGACATTTATTAACTTTTAATTGCTTATTTCTAAGACACTTGAAAAAACGTTTTCATTTTTCTAAAACGTTTTAAGGAATTAATAAACATTCATAAACTGTTAATAACCTTTAATAAAAGTTATTAAGATATTTACACAGCATTAAGTAACAGTTTAATAGATGTTAATAATATATGTACATAGCATTAATTAACCGTTATGAGTTTACTGAACCGTTGGTAAGGGAACTAATAAACCTTAATAAATTGATAATATATTAAGGTTACTAAAAAAGGGTCTTATAAACGGTAACAAATCCTTATTAGACGCTTGAAAACTAAATTTATTCTTAATAAATGTTTATAAGAACTGTAAAAATCATTAATAATATTTATTAAATGTTAACACATGTTAATAAGATGTTTATAAAGCTTTACTTAACCGTTAACAGGTTACCCTAAGTTAACCTAACCGTTGGGAAGGGATCTAATGAAAATTAATAAACTGTTTATAATATATTATAAAACTGTTAATGGGGTATGAAATAGTCTTATGCACTTGGGGGGTAAAGAGGAACGGTCATTTACTATAATTAAACAAACCTTTATAATGTGTTTTATTAACTAGAAAAAAGACTTATAAACATCAACAACTTGTTAACAATGTCTTTATTAACACTTAAAATAGGCAGGAACAGTCATCTATAAACATTTATAAACAAATAGTTCGTATAAAGTGGGAACAGTCATCTATAAACATTTATAAACCTCTTACAACAAATAAACAGTGTCTTATTAACAATAACAAATACTTAACAATGCACTTATTAAAGTGTGAACAGTCATCTATAAACATTTATAAACAGCTAGTTCGTTTAAAGTGGGAACAGTCATCTATAAACATTTATAAACCTCTTACAACAAATAACGGTGTCTTATTAACAATAACAAATACTTAACAATGCACTTATTAAAGTGTGAACAGTCATCTATAAACATTTATAAACAGCTAGTTCGTTTAAAGTGGGAACAGTCATCTATACACATTTATAAACCTCTTACAACAAATAACGGTGTCTTATTAACAATAACAAATACTTAACAATGCACTTATTAAAGTGTGAACAGTCATCTATAAACATTTATAAACAGCTAGTTCGTTTAAAGTGGGAACAGTCATCTATAAACATTTATAAACCTCTTACAACAAATAAACGGTGTCTTATTAACAATAACAAATAAATAACAATGCACTTATTAAAGTGTGAACAGTCATCTATAAACATTTTTTCGTTTAAAGTGGGAACAGTCATCTATAAACATTTATAAACCTCTTACAACAAATAAACAGTGTCTTATTAACAATAACAAATACTTAACAATGCACTTATTAAAGTGTGAACAGTCATCTATAAACATTTATAAACAGCTAGTTCGTTTAAAGTGGAACAGTCATCTATAAACATTTATAAACCTCTTACAACAAATAAACGGTGTCTTATTAACAATAACAAATACTTAACAATGCACTTATTAAAGTGTGAACAGTCATCTATAAACATTTATAAACAGGTAGTTCGTTTAAAGTGGGAACAGTCATCTATAAACATTCATAAACCCTTTAACAACAACTAAACAGTGTCTTATTAACATCAACAAATTGTTAACAATGCACTTATTAACGATTAGACATTTCACATCTAACATTGCCAGAATACATTGTTACACAAGTTGATTTACCAATTATCTTACCAGGGAAGGATTATGTGGGGAAACAACAATCAAATGTGAAAGAATGATGGCATATAAAAACAATGTTTTAACCAAGGAAGCACTTACATTATTTGTTTTCCCTATAGAACCTGCCTTACTTTTGTGCAAGTTCTCTACTATAGAATAAACACTACAATATTAAAGGACCACTTCACCGATTTACACCCTTTTTTGTTCATATACTTGGTCCTAACTAATGCTCATTATGTTTTGCTATCATTGGCTGTGAACAGTTCAGACACCGGCCTACTAGTGACATCCTATTCCACGGACAGGACCCTAACGAAGCAATTATGGTCCTAAGGGTCAAATTCGTTCTCCTGCTATACCACTAAAATGTGGAACACCCTACTGAAGGCCTTAAAGGAGTGCAAATCCCTAACGTGCTTTAAAACGGCCCTGAAAAACCACTTACAGGCGGCAGCTGCTCCAAACTGGTAACAACTATCCTGTCCTAACCTTACCCCCCCCCCCCCCCCAGACCCTCCTATTGTAAATAACTTTTGCACTGTTTTTGTTTCTTTTGTTTACAAGTGCTTTTCTGATATAGATCTACTGCACAGTACTGTGTTCTATCTGTCTGTCATTCAATGTTATGAGTTAAAGAGAAGGATCTCAATGGAAATAAGCATCGCCTTACCAGAGTTTCCTTTTTGTTGACCTTGTATCAGTGTTATGAAACTGTACCTTTTCCTATGCAAAATTTCTAATACATAACTCAATCAATCAATCATCGATGGGAAAGTTATTGTGGGCATTCTATTCCTGGAAAGATCGCATGATGAAAAAGTAGACATTGTGTTTTAAAAACTATGACAACAATGATGTCACTGGTAGGCAGGTGTCCACAGACATTGACAGAGTAGATAATGTTTTTTTTTTTTTCATTTTGAGCATTTGTGTGTTCCAATTAGGCTATATGAACATGGAGAAAATGTTGCCAGTTGACTAAAAGGTTGTGTCCAATTTGGGTATTAAAATAAATGCCAATGCATTCCTCCTACTGATGTTCTATCCTACTGGCTCATCTGCCAGTGCAGAGCCTCCATCAGAAGGACATCCTCAAATTCAAGTGGAAATTGAATCATATCATATTTGCTAGTAGTATGAGACAAAACATCAAGATGACCGGAGCTTGGCGTGCAGAAAGTCACTTTCACCATTTATCTTACTTTTTACTGGCACAAACAGAAGTAGTAATATTTTTGGTCTAGTGACTTCCTTTGCAACTAATATAATATCAGTCCAGTTTGTGTACAACTATCGCCGTACACTTCTTCCTCCTGCCATCGCTTGAAGGCGAGGAGCTTGAGGAATTTGAGGCGAAGGTGGCAGAGGTCAAGTAGCTGGACTCGGACGGTGACTTGAAAGAGGTTGGAGACTCATTTCTTGGTGCTTCTAGATGCTGCGACAACAAAATACAAAATGTACATTAATAGAAGGTTCGGAGTCTTTCAGCATTTTAGACATGTTTTGTTCATAAATATGTTACAGTTCAGTATTTCTTTCTTTTCTTTTTTTTTCACCGCCACCATGAAGCTGATTTGAACATTTTAAACTGGCATTTCTTCCTCTGCCTAGGGAATGTGTGTGCAATATTTCACTTGCATTGCACTCTGTGTTCATGATTTGAGGCATTTTGTTCAAAAGGGAGCACACTTGCAAACTTTGGAAGCCAATCTTAGCCAAACAGGATGGAATTTGAAAAATCTGAAAGACCTGTTTCGTTTAATAACACCGATTGGCGTGATTTTTGGACAAAATCGGTAGAAGTACTGTCCAAAAATTTGTTTTGCACACATTAGCATCCTGGTGGCGCCATAACAGGCCCATGCCGAAAATTGTGCAGAGGTTCTGCTCTGGCACCCAAGGAGTGTGAGTGCTCAGTTTCGGCCTGGCAGAGAAAATGGGTTTGTAAAAATCTGCCTCCTGGTGGCGCTATAACAGCAGAGGTTCAAATAATTCTTTTTATCTTCACCTATTACAGAGGGGACGGAAGTGCAGCAGGACCATTTTAGTAATACATTTATACTGAAAATGTAAATAATGAATAAATAAATATATATATTTTTTGAATCCAGCAAAAATGTCGCAGTTCAGGCCAAAGGTGGTACTACAGCTGAAATGCTCTGAGAGCCATTCAAAAATGAGAGAGGCTCTCTCTTCAGGAGTGGTAATTTAGCCTCAAACCTTTTGAAAAACGTTTTTGGGACATAAAAAATATGACATAAATACTTAAATGCATGGTGTATCACCTTTAACTATGAATTGAACTAGTAATACTTACTCAATAGCAATGTAGTTGTAGCTACTACAGAGCATCACAGTGACTTAATCCATTCAAACCGAGTGGTTTTGATTTAGGGATGTCACCGAATAATCGATTTTCGAATAATCGATCGATTAATCAATAATCGATTTTAATATTTCATAATCGAAAATCGAAAAAATATTAATATTTTTTCCCCCTTTTTTTTAATACTATTTTTTGGCTTAGTTAGTTAGTTTCAACCAAAATATAGGCTAATAATAGTATTAATGATAATAGTAAATGGCCATTGATTTATTATTCACACCAGCACCAACTGTAAACTGTGTAGACTGTAGAGTGAAGGAGCAGAGCAGAGTGGCAGCTGACTGCTACACTCTCCCCTCCCCCCCTGTCTCAGACACAGGTGTGATTGATTCAGGCTTGATTGTTTGGTACTTGGTAGCCATCATCAAAGAAAAGGGAAAACAGCGTTCTCTGTATCGTAAGCATCACTGAATCTGTTCTTGAGAGATTACACTGACACACTAAAAAGAAAGATGAAGAGTAGTAGTTAGGCTACCAATTACCTGAAGAGCCATGTTGTACATATGTAAATGTGCATTGAAATCCAGTAAAAAAAACGAAAAACAGAAGAAAGAAAAACGTTTTTTGAATTTATTTTTTATTTTATTTTTTTATTAAAAAATCATAATAATTAATAATCGATTTTCGATTAATAATCGATTATTGCTATAGAATAATCGATTTTGATAAAGGTCCATTTTTGACATCCCTAGTTTTGATGTAGACACATTATGTAAACTAAACAATAAGTGCTTGGCTAGCCTGCTGCAACATCACATTTGATACAGTTAGCTAGATTTAATAGCTTAAATAGCTTCTCATACATTACCACAATGATACAGAGTGCACCAAAGCATGTTTCAACAATAGACACAAAGGTCTCAAACCCCTCATTGTTTTTAAGAAAGATATCTGGGCATAAATAGGAAGCAAATGAGCTAGCAGCAGGGATAGCAACAGGCCTGAGGCCTGTATGCTAGCTATGTGTTATCAACACAATTACTTTTCCCTTCAGGTTCACAAACTCAAATGAGAAAAGTTCTTGTTAGCTTACCAAGGGAGATGCATCAAAGACCAATGCTGTGCTGCTCTTGCAGTGAATAAAGGTGAAGAAGAAAAAAAAAAAAAACGTTTTCACTGAGGCAGTGTGCTAACCAAATAATTAGCAAAAACGATTTTGCTTCTTTCTCTCTAAAAGTATCTTTCTTCATAAACCTTCTAGTTCTGTTCAATCAAAGTCACTTCTCAATCAAACATCTTCACTTCAGAATGAATTGTGTTCACTCAGAAAACCATCTCATGTCCTCTCTCATGCATGCAGCAGAAAAACAAGGAAGCATGTCTACACTTCCTGGTCCAGAAAGTAAAAAACAGGGCGGTCCTTAGCACCTGATTGGCCAACTCAGCCAACTCACAGCAAGCAATGTTCTTATTGGCTCCCCCTGTTAGATTGACTGCTGCTCTCACCAATCACACTCCATGTCATTTTAGCACCAAACATTTAACCCCTGAAATGCCAGTTCAGTTATTGTGCTGAGATGACCTGGTTTTAGATTATTTGTTGGTTTATTTCATCACATACTTAGGTGAATATTAAATATGTTGATGGCCTATTTATTGTGACCGTTAGGTCGCAGTTACTTGCACTCCTATATACTATCCAAACCTCCACCGGCTGTCAGTCCGTCCCTCTGTCAGTCAGTCTGTCAGTCTGTCAGTCACACGTCACACGTCACACTTTTCCCCTGCTCATATCTCCGCAACCGTTGCCCCGATCCATGCCACATTTTGCACACACACTCCTTGCCTGCCAAACCACAACCTCCACCCATCAAATCTCACATGGCCCTCTTCTAGCGCCACCATGAGGCAGATTCTTGCAAAACACATTTTTGGACACTGCTCCTACAATTTTTGCCCTAAAATCACGCAAATCGGTACACAGTATATCTACACTCATGTCATCAACATGGATCTTTCCCATGTAGCGCCACCTTCAGGCCGATTTTTTAAAACACATTTTTGGACACTGCTCCTACAGATTTTGCCCTAAAATCACGCAAATCGCTACACAGTATGTCTACACTCATGTCATCAACATGGATCTGTCCCATATAGCGCCACCATCAGGCCGATTTTTTCAAACACATTTTTGGACACTGCTCCTACAATTTTTGCCCTAAAATCACGCAAATCGGTACACAGTATGTTTACACTCCTGTCATCAACATGGATCTGTCCCATTTAGCGCCACCTTCAGGCCGATTTTTTAAAACACATTTTTGGACACTGCTCCTACAGATTTTGGCCTAAAATCACGCAAATCGGTACACGGTATGTCTACACTCATCTCATCAACATGGATCTGTCCCATATAGCACCACCATCAGGCCGATTTTTTCAAACACATTTTTGGACACTGCTTGTAGCCTACAGATTTTGCCCTAAAATCACGCGAATCGGTACACAGTATGTCTACACTCATGTCATCAACATGGATCTGTCCCATCTAGCGCCACCATCAGTACGATTTTGGAAAAACACATTTTTTGCCTATTTGACCAACGGTCGCTTATCTCCCGATTAGGGAGTCTTACTGGTTTGTTACAGAGTAGGAAAATCAGGTCGCAGTTACTATGAAAACCTCCACCGGCTGTCTATCTGTCTGCCTGTCAGTCACGTCACACTTTTCTCCAACTCATATCTCCGCCACCGTTGCCCCTATCCATGCCACATTTTGCACACACACTCCTTGCCTGCCAAACCACAGCCCGCATTTCTCACATGGCCCTCTTCTAGCGCCACCATGAGGCCCATTCTTGTAAAACACATTTTTGGACACTGCTCCAACAGATTTTGCCCTAACATCACACAAAGCGGTACACAGTATCTCTACAGTCATGCCCACAACCTCCACCCCTCATTTCTCACATGGCCCTCTTCTAGCGCCTCCATGAGGCCCATTCTTGCAAGACATTTTTTTTGGACACTGCAACTACAGATTTTGCCCAAAAATCACGCAAAGCGGTACACAGTATCTCTACACTCATGCCATCAACATGTATCTGTCCTATCTAGCACCACCATTAGGCCGATCTTTGCAAAACACATTTTTGGACACTGCTCCTACAGAATTTGCCCTACTTAAAGTCACACAAAGCGGTACACAGTATCTCTACAGTCATGCCCACAACCTCCACCCCTCATTTCTCAAATGACCCTCTTCTAGCGCCATGTGAGGCCCATACTTGCAAAACACTTTTTTTTGGACACTGCTCCTACAGATTTTGCCCTAAAATCACGCAAAGCGGTACACAGTATCTCTACACTCATGCCATCAACACGCATCTGTCCTATCTAGCGCCACCATCAGGCTGATCTTTGAAAAACACATTTTTGGACACTGCTCCTACAGATTCTGCCCTAAAATCACACAAAGCGGTACATGTGATCTGACGGTCGCTTATCTCCCCATTATTCATATGTCATTTAATCCTGGCTTAGCCTACACCGTGGTTTAAGTAAATTAACTAAGTACATTTACCTAAATACTGTAGGCTAAGTACAATGTTGAGATGTGTGTACTTTACAAGAGTATTTCCAACTTCCAACACTTTTATTTTTACTCCACTACTACATCTCGGATTCAAATATAGTACTTTTACTTACATCTATTTGAACACTTTAGTTACTAGTTACTTTGTAGATTTAGATTAGTATTACAAAACTTACATTATGCACTTCAGCTAGGCTGTATATCGGTTTTGGCCATTTGAAAATAGCTGATCTACATGCTTGCGATGCGACCCATTACGAGCTTGTAGATCAGCTATTTTCAAAAGATGTCGAAAGATGAAAACTTGAAATGGGACATTCTGCATAATGAGTACTTTTACCTTTTGTACAATATAGAAATACTGGTACACAGAAATTCACAACCTACTTAGACTAAGCAGGATTTCAGAAAATGTTCTTATTTAAAGTGCTGAAGGCAAATCATGTTAATGGCATAAATGATTAGGGCGTATTAAAGGAGTGGTTCCTATTGATTACTCTTGCTATGGAGACTTGAGTTCAATAAAAAATGTTTGAGTTTTTGTTGCATTCCTAAGACAATAATTTGATAACAATAAATGTACTCCCATTGATTTGGGTCCCCATCCGGAAACTTGACTAAAATTGTTTATTTTTTTTTATTTCTTTTGCCATAGCAATGTGCATGTAGATTGCATGACAGTAGAGATACTGTGTACCGCTTTGTGTGATTTTAGGGCAAAATCTGTAGGAGCAGTGTCCAAAAATGTGTTTAAAAAAATCGGCCTGAAGGTGGCGCTATATGGGACAGATCCATGTTGATGACATGAGTGTAGATATACTGTGTACCGATTTGCGTGATTTTAGGGCAAAAATTGTAGGAGCAGTGTCCAAAAATGTGTTTGAAAAAATCGGCCTGATGGTGGCGCTATATGGGACAGATCCATGTTGATGACATGAGTGTAGACATACTGTGTAGCGATTTGCGTGATTTTAGGGCAAAATCTGTAGGAGTCGTGTCCAAAAATGTGTTTTAAAAAATCGGCCTGAAGGTGGCGCTATATGGGACAGATCCATGTTGATGACATGAGTGTAGACATACTGTGTAGCGATTTGCGTGATTTTAGGGCAAAATCTGTAGGAGCAGTGTCCAAAAATGTGTTTTAAAAAATCGGCCTGAAGGTGGCGCTACATGGGAAAGATCCATGTTGATGACATGAGTGTAGCTATACTGTGTACCGATTTGCGTGATTTTAGGGCAAAAATTGTAGGAGCAGTGTCCAAAAATGTGTTTTGCAAGAATCTGCCTCATGGTGGCGCTAGAAGAGGGCCATGTGAGATTTGGGTGGAGGTTGTGGTTTGGCAGGCAAGGAGTGTGTGTGCAAAATGTGGCATGGATCGGGGCAACGGTTGCGGAGATATGAGCAGGGGAAAAGTGTGACGTGTGACGTGTGACTGACAGACTGACAGACTGACTGACAGAGGGACGGACTGACAGCCGGTGGAGGTTTGGATAGTATATAGGAGTGCAAGTAACTGCGACCTAACGGTCGCAATAAATAGGCCATCAACATATTTAATAGTCACCTAAGTATGTGATGAAATAAACCAACAAATAATCTAAAACCAGGTCATCTCAGCACAATAACTGAACTGGCATTTCAGGGGTTAAATGTTTGGTGCTAAAATGACATGGAGTGTGATTGGTGAGAGCAGCAGTCAATCTAACAGGGGGAGCCAATAAGAACATTGCTTGCTGTGAGTTGGCCAATCAGGTGCTAAGGACCGCCCTGTTTTTTACTTTCTGGACCAGGAAGTGTAGACATGCTTCCTTGTTTTTCTGCTGCATGCATGAGAGAGGACATGAGATGGTTTTCTGAGTGAACACAATTCATTCTGAAGTGAAGATGTTTGATTGAGAAGTGACTTTGATTGAACAGAACTAGAAGGTTTATGAAGAAAGATACTTTTAGAGAGAAAGAAGCAAAATCGTTTTTGCTAATTATTTGGTTAGCACACTACCTCAGTGAAAACGTTTTTTTTTTTTCTTCTTCACCTTTATTCACTGCAAGAGCAGCACAGCATTGGTCTTTGATGCATCTCCCTTGGTAAGCTAACAAGAACTTTTCTCATTTGAGTTTGTGAACCTGAAGGGAAAAGTAATTGTGTTGATAACACATAGCTAGCATACAGGCCTCAGGCCTGTTGCTATCCCTGCTGCTAGCTCATTTGCTTCCTATTTATGCCCAGATATCTTTCTTAAAAACAATGAGGGGTTTGAGACCTTTGTGTCTATTGTTGAAACATGCTTTGGTGCACTCTGTATCATTGTGGTAATGTATGAGAAGCTATTTAAGCTATTAAATCTAGCTAACTGTATCAAATGTGGTGTTGCAGCAGGCTAGCCAAGCACTTATTGTTTAGTTTACATAATGTGTCTACATCAAAACTAGGGATGTCAAAAATGGACCTTTATCAAAATCGATTATTCTATAGCAATAATCGATTATTAATCGAAAATCGATTATTAATTATTATGATTTTTTAATAAAAAAAATAAAAATAAAAAAAAATAAAAAAAACGTTTTTCTTTCTTCTGTTTTTCGTTTTTTTTTACTGGATTTCAATGCACATTTACATATGTACAACATGGCTCTTCAGGTTATTGGTAGCCTAACTACTACTCTTCATCTTTCTTTTTAGTGTGTCAGTGTAATCTCTCAAGAACAGATTCAGTGATGCTTACGATACAGAGAACGCTGTTTTCCCTTTTCTTTGATGATGGCTACCAAGTACCAAACAATCAAGCCTGAATCAATCACACCTGTGTCTGAGACAGGGGGGAGGGGAGAGTGTAGCAGTCAGCTGCCACTCTGCTCTGCTCCTTCACTCTACAGTCTACACAGTTTACAGTTGGTGCTGGTGTGAATAATAAATCAATGGCCATTTACTATTATCATTAATACTATTATTAGCCTATATTTTGGTTGAAACTAACTAACTAAGCCAAAAAATAGTATAAAAAAAAAGGGGAAAAAAATATTAATATTTTTTCGATTTTCGATTATGAAATATTAAAATCGATTATTGATTAATCGATCTATTATTCGAAAATCGATTATTCGGTGACATCCCTAAATCAAAACCACTCGGTTTGAATGGATTAAGTCACTGTGATGCTCTGTAGTAGCTACAACTACATTGCTATTGAGTAAGTATTACTAGTTCAATTCATAGTTAAAGGTGATACACCATGCATTTAAGTATTTATGTCATATTTTTTATGTCCCAAAAACGTTTTTCAAAAGGTTTGAGGCTAAATTACCACTCCTGAAGAGAGAGCCTCTCTCATTTTTGAATGGCTCTCAGAGCATTTCAGCTGCAGTACCACCTTTGGCCTGAACTGCGCCCCCCCCCCCCCTCACCCAAAAAAATAGCCTGTTTTGAGAACCCGTGGGATACTTTTAACCTTCGCCTTCTCAAAACCAGAGCAAGACACAACGGTTAGAAATGGGACTTTGTGAGGATAGAAGGTGCTAGTGGGACCCCAAAAAAAGGTTTTAAAATAGGAAAAGTGAAATTTCATAGTGTATCACCTTTAAAGGGGAATACATACGTTATAATGGGAATTAATACAGTATTAAAAAGGATAATATTGCATCTAATAGGTCAGTGGTTTTCAACCAGCGGTCCGGGGACCAACAGTGGTCCTTGAGGGGGTTCCAGGTGGTCCCCAGCTAAATGAAGGAGAGTTGGTAACCCAATGGACCTTGAGAGCAAGAGCAAGCCAATTTGTTTTCATTTTATACTCTCAAGACTTAAATCAGAGTTCCTCAACAGGGGGTCCACCACCCCTAGGGTGCCCGGAGGTACTGCAGGGGGTCCATGACATTTTTGCTGGATTCAAAAAATATATATATTTATTTATTCATTATTTACATTTTCAGTATAAATGTATTACTAAAATGGTCCTGCTGCACTTCCGTCCCCTCTGTAATAGGTGAAGATAAAAATAATTATTTGAACCTCTGCTGTTATAGCGCCACCAGGAGGCAGATTTTTACAAACCCATTTTCTCTGCCAGGCCGAAACTGAGCACTCACACTCCTTGGGTGCCAGAGCAGAACCTCTGCACAATTTTCGGCATGGGCCTGTTATGGCGCCACCAGGAGGCTAATGTGTGCAAAACAAATTTTTGGATAGTACTTCTACCGATTTTGTCCAAAAATCACGCCAATCGGTGTTATTAAACGAAACAGGTCTTTCAGATTTTTCAAATTCCATCCTGTTTGGCTAAGATTGGCTTCCAAAGTTTGCAAGTGTGCTCCCTTTTGAACAAAATGCCTCAAATCATGAACACAGAGTGCAATGCAAGTGAAATATTGCACACACATTCCCTGGGCAGAGGAAGAAATGCCAGTTTAAAATGTTCAAATCAGCTTCATGGTGGCGGTGAAAAAAAAAGAAAAGAAAGAAATACTGAACTGTAACATATTTATGAACAAAACATGTCTAAAATGCTGAAAGACTCCGAACCTTCTATTAATGTACATTTTGTATTTTGTTGTCGCAGCATCTAGAAGCACCAAGAAATGAGTCTCCAACCTCTTTCAAGTCACCGTCCGAGTCCAGCTACTTGACCTCTGCCACCTTCGCCTCAAATTCCTCAAGCTCCTCGCCTTCAAGCGATGGCAGGAGGAAGAAGTGTACGGCGATAGTTGTACACAAACTGGACTGATATTATATTAGTTGCAAAGGAAGTCACTAGACCAAAAATATTACTACTTCTGTTTGTGCCAGTAAAAAGTAAGATAAATGGTGAAAGTGACTTTCTGCACGCCAAGCTCCGGTCATCTTGATGTTTTGTCTCATACTACTAGCAAATATGATATGATTCAATTTCCACTTGAATTTGAGGATGTCCTTCTGATGGAGGCTCTGCACTGGCAGATGAGCCAGTAGGATAGAACATCAGTAGGAGGAATGCATTGGCATTTATTTTAATACCCAAATTGGACACAACCTTTTAGTCAACTGGCAACATTTTCTCCATGTTCATATAGCCTAATTGGAACACACAAATGCTCAAAATGAAAAAAACATTATCTACTCTGTCAATGTCTGTGGACACCTGCCTACCAGTGACATCATTGTTGTCATAGTTTTTAAAACACAATGTCTACTTTTTCATCATGCGATCTTTCCAGGAATAGAATGCCCACAATAACTTTCCCATCGATGATTGATTGATTGAGTTATGTATTAGAAATTTTGCATAGGAAAAGGTACAGTTTCATAACACTGATACAAGGTCAACAAAAAGGAAACTCTGGTAAGGCGATGCTTATTTCCGTTGAGATCCTTCTCTTTAACTCATAACATTGAATGACAGACAGATAGAACACAGTACTGTGCAGTAGATCTATATCAGAAAAGCACTTGTAAACAAAAGAAACAAAAACAGTGCAAAAGTTATTTACAATAGGAGGGTCTGGGGGTGGGGGGAGGTAAGGTTAGGACAGGATAGTTGTTACCAGTTTGGAGCAGCTGCCGCCTGTAAGTGGTTTTTCAGGGCCGTTTTAAAGCACGTTAGGGATTTGCACTCCTTTAAGGCCTTCAGTAGGGTGTTCCACATTTTAGTGGTATAGCAGGAGAACGAATTTGACCCTTAGGACCATAATTGCTTCGTTAGGGTCCTGTCCGTGGAATAGGATGTCACTAGTAGGCCGGTGTCTGAACTGTTCACAGCCAATGATAGCAAAACATAATGAGCATTAGTTAGGACCAAGTATATGAACAAAAAAGGGTGTAAATCGGTGAAGTGGTCCTTTAATATTGTAGTGTTTATTCTATAGTAGAGAACTTGCACAAAAGTAAGGCAGGTTCTATAGGGAAAACAAATAATGTAAGTGCTTCCTTGGTTAAAACATTGTTTTTATATGCCATCATTCTTTCACATTTGATTGTTGTTTCCCCACATAATCCTTCCCTGGTAAGATAATTGGTAAATCAACTTGTGTAACAATGTATTCTGGCAATGTTAGATGTGAAATGTCTAATCGTTAATAAGTGCATTGTTAACAATTTGTTGATGTTAATAAGACACTGTTTAGTTGTTGTTAAAGGGTTTATGAATGTTTATACCTGACTGTTCCCACTTTAAACGAACTACCTGTTTATAAATGTTTATAGATGACTGTTCACACTTTAATAAGTGCATTGTTAAGTATTTGTTATTGTTAATAAGACACCGTTTATTTGTTGTAAGAGGTTTATAAATGTTTATAGATGACTGTTCCACTTTAAACGTATAAATGTTTATAGATGACTGTTCACACTTTAATAAGTGCATTGTTAAGTATTTGTTATTGTTAATAAGAGACTGTTTATTTGTTGTAAGAGGTTTATAAATGTTTATAGATGACTGTTCCCACTTTAAACGAACTAGCTGTTTATAAATGTTTATAGATGACTGTTCACACTTTAATAAGTGCATTGTTATTTATTTGTTATTGTTAATAAGACACCGTTTATTTGTTGTAAGAGGTTTATAAATGTTTATAGATGACTGTTCCCACTTTAAACAAACTAGTTTATAAATGTTTATAGATGACTGTTCACACTTTAATAAGTGCATTGTTAAGTATTTGTTATTGTTAATAAGACACTGTTTATTTGTTGTAAGAGGTTTATAAATGTTTATAGATGACTGTTCCCACTTTAAACGAACTAGCTGTTTATAAATGTTTATAGATGACTGTTCCTGCCTATTTAAGTGTTAATAAAGACATTGTTAACAAGTTGTTGATGTTTATAAGTCTTTTTTCTAGTTAATAAAACACATTATAAAGGTTTGTTTAATTATAGTAAATGACCGTTCCTCTTTACCCCCCAAGTGCATAAGACTATTTCATACCCCATTAACAGTTTTATAATATATTATAAACAGTTTATTAATTTTCATTAGATCCCTTCCCAACGGTTAGGTTAGGGTAACCTGTTAACGGTTAAGTAAAGCTTTATAAACATCTTATTAACATGTGTTAACATTTAATAAATATTATTAATGATTTTTACAGTTCTTATAAACATTTATTAAGAATAAATTTGGTTTTCAAGCGTCTAATAAGGATTTGTTACCGTTTATAAGACCCTTTTTTAGTAACCTTAATATATTATCAATTTATTAAGGTTTATTAGTTCCCTTACCAACGGTTCAGTAAACTCATAACGGTTAATTAATGCTATGTACATATATTATTAACATCTATTAAACTGTTACTTAATGCTGTGTAAATATCTTAATAACTTTTATTAAAGGTTATTAACAGTTTATGAATGTTTATTAATTCCTTAAAAACGTTTTAGAAAAATGAAAACGTTTTTTCAAGTGTCTTAGAAATAAGCAATTAAAAGTTAATAAATGTCTAATAAACCTACTATTAACTTTATTGAATGCCTTACAAATGTTTATAAAGAAATAATAAGTGTCTTATAAAGCACTTATTAACAGTTATAAATTGTCTTATTAACATCCTCTTAACTGTTAATAAATGTTTATTAAATTCCTTATAAACATTAATAACTGTCTTATAGATACAATTATTAACATTAATAAATGATTTTATTAATTGTTAATAAATGTTTATTATATGTTAATAAATGTTTATTAACAGCACCTTCGTTTAAAGTGCTACCAAAAAAATATATACACTGTATATGTTTCACCCTTAGAACCTATCCAATTATTAATATATTTGTACGTGTGATTACATGGGCAGGTGGCACTGGCAATCAATTTAACCAATATTCTTATGAAATGCAAGCACGCACACATGCACGCACACACACACACACACACACACACACACACACACACACACACACACACGCACAGTCAGAGTTGTTAATTCGCACATCCAGTTCTTTGACACACAGAAATGAATTCCCATGTTAACCATGTTGCCACTGCCAACCAGCTGAAATGGGGGAAAAAATTATGTTTTTCACCCTTAGAACATATCCAATTTTTATATATATTACGTGTGATTACATGAGCAGGTGGCACTGGCAATCAATTTAACCAATAATCTTATGACATGCACCTGTCAATACATTCCCCACTGGAATATGACTCATTGTACCACTATATTGAAGGTAAACAGACAAGGCTGCTGCCTCTTACAAAGTATCTATTTTTAAAGCCACCGTGTGTTTCTAAAAGCAATTGAGGCAAGAAATAGGACATACAGTAACAGAAACTTGATTTACCACTGCCTTTTTTATATAATGTTTTAACTATGGGTCATATCATATAAACTTACTTTATATTTATATTTTTATAATGATTTTCCTTTTTATACAGTATATCTCATAGTGACCCTGCATTCCCTCTGCTACAGTATTCTGCAGACTGCCAGTATTTTACAGCAATAGGGACAACAGGAGGCTTAGCCAACACAGAACATTATTACAGTAATAGTCAACAACCTTTTTGCTTTTTTCTTATTACCCCACAGAATTATACAGGGATCTATTTTAATCTGCTGCTCGTCATTTTTAAAGGTCCCAAATGAGTGTTGAAAAAATTATTGCTTAAGGTTTAGTGCAGATAAAATGTGAGCTGGAAGGTCAGGTGTGTGTGTATGTGTCTGTGTCTGTGTCTGTGTGCGTGTGCGTGTGCGTGTGCGTGTGCGTGTGCGTGTGTGTGTGTGTGTGTGTGTGTGTGTGTGTGCGTGTCTGTGTGCGTGTGTGTACAGTACACGTGCGTGCAATGATTATAATTTACTGTTTAAAGGTTGTCCACTTTTATACGTCCCATACTGCATGGTGTGTGAAACCTTGTCTTTTACAGCTCTTATATGAGGACATTTTGCAGCCATGGAGGTTGTCTCTCACACAGGTGGATACAGAGGGAGAGACAC
>NC_137817.1:19749069-19756569 GCF_963921795.1 Nannobrachium achirus
TGAATAACGAAGAACTCTCAGCATACTACAGTAGCTCATTGCTTGACGTACAATATAGGAGTTGTGGGCAGTCCCCATAATATGGGGACAATATTGTATATTACTAGAAGTTTGCGGCCCTTCGGGCCGCAAAAGTCTAGAGTTCAGGCCGCTGCGCGGCCTTCACCGCCATGTTGCGGCAGTGTGGTGTGTGTAATGGCCAAATATGGTAGTTTTTTGAGAAAAAAAAGTTTTTTGAGAAAAAAAATAAGTTTTTTGAGGAAAAAAATTTGAAAAAAAAACATTTTTGAAAAAAAAAAATGTTTTGAAAAAAAAAAATTAAAAAAAAAAAGTTTTTTGGGGAAAAAAAAACGCTTGCGCACACACACACGCGCACGCACGCACGCACGCACACACACACACACACACACACACCCCTCTGTTGTAATTCGATACTCTACTCTGCTCAGCTCCTCTCCCCCCTCCCTCCCCCTCCCTCCCTCCCTCTGTAACTTGATACCCTGATGATCATTTCAGCACTGGCCAGAATGTTCAGAATACTATGTCAGGACTGGCTGCTCTGCGTGAGGCGAAAGGCGAGATGTTGTTAAATTGAAATAAATGCCGTTCAAAGGGTGGCATGTTTAAAATGTGGACAGTTGTAAATTTTCACGCTTGTTCGACGTGGTGGCTATGTTTGTGAGAGGTGTAGCGAGACAATGGAGCTAAACATTCAGGTTCTAAATTGCCACCACTTTGTGTTTGCTCAATTGTATGTATTAGATACAATATTGTCTGTTTCTGGGCCCATTCTGCGATGTTTTTCTCCTCTTAATGTGTTTGATGTTGGGCTGTCTCTGCATTGTTCAACGATCATACTGAGAAGCAACAAGCAACACTCGCACGCACCTACTGTTTATAGTCCTTGAGTTGACAAGTATAAAGTCTGATATGGTCATAATTGCACCACGATGACGCCAGAGTATTGTGCTGGATAGGTGGGGTGACTTAAGTTATTAGCGTCAAGTCACGCAGAGGTCTGAGCTGGAGAGGTCTAAATGAAGGGACCTGCGCGCACCTGTTTATTGTCATACCTCCAGACAAGGTCCCCCTATGGGATAACCAGCGCCATCTGGCGCTGCAACAGAGTAAAACTCATAAGCTCCCGTACGAGAAATATCATTTGTCGGTAGGGCTGTCAATCACAAACGAGGGCACCGCCCCCGAGTGTATAAAAGCCCTGCGGGCTATCATAACTTCCTCTTCCGCACCTCTGCTTACCTGCAACTAGAGTGTCGCGAACTCAGCCATATAAGTATATTTTTCTGTAAAGTTTAGCCTAAGCGTTGACTAGGAAGTCGGCCACTGGCCTTTATAGATTATTCTCCTGTACGTTTCTACTTCTATTCTTCCTAACAGTTCGGTCTTTTTCTTCACTTTCGCTTTGAGTCTTTACTTCTTCTCTGTACGTTCTGCCACGTGTCTCCCTGCCTTAGCTTAGCTTCGCATAGCTTCGGTTAGCTCACGATGGCAGCTCGTCGGCCCACAGTTAGCAACCTGCTAGCTAGGGTACCGAAGAAGTGCGGCCTTCCCAGCTGCAAAGGCCTCATCGCCAATGAAGATACTCATCCGTTCTGCATTGTCTGCATGGGGGTAGGACACGCCTTGGCCTCTCTGTCCCCTCCGGCCCCGGCCACGGGGGTGAACTGTACTGACTGCCTCCAGTATGATGTTCCAGCCCTCGAGGCCCGCTGTGAGATCGCTGGCGCTGGTTACGGCCTTCACACCACGGTCTCCGCCGGATCCCTCCCAGACACCTCTCCTCGTGTGCCGGACAGCGCTGCACGCCACAGCGCTGCTTCTCGCCACGTGGTTAGGCCTCCAGCGGCCTCGCCCTCAGCTAGCTTCGGTAGCCCCGTTGCTAGCGGGTCTGCGGCCCCTGTTTCCACTGCTGTTTCTCCGACGGGCTCGACTGGTGCCGTGCCCAAGAAGAGAACATGCAAGACCGCCCACGTTGTTTCTCCGCCAGCTGCAACCTGGACCGTCCCCCCCAAGGAATTCCACCCTCTAGTCGTCGGTGACTTTCCTCTCTCCTTCTCCGTCCCCCAGCTACGGGCTATGCGGCCACCTAGCCCCGTCTCCTGGCATGCTAGCGACGGAGACGAACCGGAGCTAGAGGACTGCGACATGGAGGAGTTGGACACGGAGGGTGAGTACTCGGAGGAGGACGAGTCCTCTTTCCCCTCCGGACAGGGCGGAGGCGCGGCCAGGGTGGTTCCTCATGCCGAGGCTTCCATCTCCGCCGCGTCCTCCCAAGCCCCTTCTGCCTCTCTCCCCCCTTCCATGCCGGCTGGGGCGAGAGGGGCAGCGGCACAAGACCCAGACTCCATCCCCATGGACGAGCTCTCGGTGCTGGAACGTGCCACCATCCGTTGTGGCCTGGAGCTGCCACTCGGAGACGCGCCACTCGGACCACGGGCTAGGATTCCCCTCCTTGGCCAGGATGTGGATTCCTCTCCCCCGCTTCGGATGGAAAAGCTCCCACTGGTCCCAGGCTTTGCAGAGGCCCTGCATTCAACCTGGACTACACACAAGGACCCCCCCAAGCTCCCCTTCCTGGTCGATTGCCGCGACGCAGAGAAGGCGGGAATCCCCTTGTG
This sequence comes from Nannobrachium achirus, assembly GCF_963921795.1. Lineage (NCBI taxonomy): Eukaryota > Metazoa > Chordata > Actinopteri > Myctophiformes > Myctophidae > Nannobrachium > Nannobrachium achirus. The sequence goes on from NC_137817.1 coordinate 19,751,709, forward strand.
CCCTCCCATGGACAAGCTGATGGCCCAGTCCCTGGTAGGGAGCCTCAAGCCAAGTCATGAGCGGACCGGTCCTGGAGGCCGTCCTCCCCTCAATCTGGCCGTGGGTAAGAAGCCTCCTGGGTTTGCCATCCCCTTTGACGACAAGCAGTCTTCAAGGGTGAGGAACTCTTACAGATCATCCGCGCTGGCAGCCAGGACGATGAACGCCACCCAGCTGCTGCTTTTCTCCACCAGGCGCCTCCTCAGCGAGATGCGGGAGGTGCCTGACGTGTTGGTGGAGGAAATGGACAAGTCGCTGCGCATGCTGATGGACCTGAATGTCCACGCAATCGAGTGGCTTGGACACGGCATGGATTATTGCATCCAGGTGGAACGTGCCAGGTGGCTGGACAAGGTAAAGTGTCCTGGCAGTTCCGGAGAGGAGACCGAGAAGGTCCTGCAAGACCTCCCCGGCCACCCTTCCTCCCTCATGGGCGGTGGACTGGAGCTTCTCCGCCAGGAGGTGGCGGATAAGAAGATCACTCTGGAGCTCCTGGGAGCCACGACGGACCCCCAGGTACCCAGAAAGGAAAAGAGACAGGGACGGAGCAAGGCCCCTGGTCAGGCTGACAGGGGGCGCTCTTCCTCCAAACAGGGGAAACAGAACAATCCCCCTAGGACCCCCTCTTCTTCCTCCGCGGGACCCCCTCACACTGCAGCGGGGGCTCAGGCCCGCTCTCAATCCCGCCACCCTCCCAGGCACGGGATACCGGCCAGCTCCCACAAAGCCCGTGGGAAGCCGCCGCGAAAGTGACACTGGACTCTGGCGGGGTCCCCCTGAAATTTCAGGGGACCCCCCCTTGCAAGCGCAGACGTTTGGACAATACGAACAATTTTTCTTATGCCAAGAAATTAATGTTTATTCCTCCTCTGTGCTCTCCTCCAGTGCCTGTAATAAAAAGTGTGTTGATAAAACAATGCCTGTTTATTTCAAACCCACCTGCTTTACTACAGACGACCCCATTTTGCATGAATTTAACCAGTGTAGAGAAGTCCAGGCTGGAATTTCTTTCCACTCAGAAAATATCGCTTCCTCCAGTCATGCAGACAGGTTACAAGCAGAATATTTCTCTTTGCAAAATGTTCCCAGACAAGCTAATTCCTATTCACAATGGTATGGTCTCACTAGTGTGCAATACCCCTCTGTCTCCACCGAGCGGCACTGTTATGCCGACTCTAGTTCAGGACAGGAGTTTGGTCTTAGCGTCAGGGAAGAAGCCAACACATATCACCCAGGGTCGGCCTCGTCTTCCCGCAAGGAAGCATATAAAGGCCTTAGCACAGGTTATAAACGTAAATACAATTCCCCGAGCCGGGGATTATGTTACTTATGCGATGAACCCTGTCCCCCGGGCTCCACGTTGTGTGTCGCCTGTATTATTAACAAGCGAGGCTTCTTGGAGGTCACGTGTTCGTCTCCCACCGGATACGGAAATAAGCGTACCGGAAACGGAAACGCTCTTTCCGCCGGTGACTCCGCGCCTTCCGGCCCGGCGTCTAGCGGATACGGATACGTGCCCGGATACGGAACCTCTCCCTCCCGGCCCAGTAGTTCCGCTCAGGCGGTACAACCCCAAGGCTTCTCCGTTGCTCAGCAACACGTTAGCACAGTGTGCAGAGCAATGGAAACGTTGCAATCCGAATCACTGGGTGTTTCGGACGGTGACACGGGGTTACAGACTACAGTTCGCGAAAAAACCCTCCCTATCCAGCAAGGTTATTTATACTCGAGCCCGCGGCTTGAAGGCGGATGCCTTGAGGGAGGAGATAAGCTCACTATTGCGCAAGGGCGCTATAGTGGAGTTATCATGCGACCAGAGCCGTTTAGGCTTCTGGAGCCGTTATTTTCTGGTTCAGAAAAAAGGAGGGGGGCTGCGTCCGATTATGGACTTACGTGCTCTGAACAAGCACTTGAAAAAGTTCAAATTCAGGATGCTGACGTCAGAGTCACTGATGAAATCAGTGAGACAGGGGGATTTCCACTGTTCAGTGGATCTGAAGGACGCTTATCAGCACATCCTCATTTATCCCCCACACAGGAAGTTCCTGCGGTTCGCCTTCGAGGGGCGCCTGTACGAGTACACGGTCCTCCCTTTCGGTCTTTCTCTGAGCCCTCGGGTTTTCGTGAAAGTGACCGAGGCAGCCATTGCTCCACTGAGGCATCAGGGAGTCAGGCTGGCGAACTACATAGACGATTGGATGATTTCCGCCGCCTCCTGCTCAGAAGCGGCGCGCCATACCAATCTGGTGTTGTCACACCTGAAGGCCTTGGGTTTCAACGTCAATTTTGGCAAAAGCATGTTGTTACCCTCCCAGCAGATTTCCTTTATAGGAATATCTCTGGACTCGGCCACCATGTCCGCTCGCCTCTCCCCGGAGAGGGTGGACAGGTTTCTGACTTGTCTCGGCTCCTTCCGACTGAACCAGGTGGTCAGGTACAAGGAGTGCATGAAGTTGACTGGGCTGATGGCGTCAGCAGTGCAACTTCTGCGTCTGGGCAGGTTTCATATGAGACCTTTCCAGCGGTGGTCACTGGCGCTCAGGATTCCTTCCCTGCAAGGGTACAGGAAGGTGACAGTCAGCCAGGTCTGCATGGACGCTCTGGTCCCATGGAGGGACCAGGCGTTGTTGACAAGTGGGGTCTCCATGGGCGAAGTGGTGTCACGCAAGGTGATCACCACAGACGCCAGCCGCTCAGGGTGGGGCGCCACCCACGAGGGGCGCTCAGCCAGGGGTCTTTGGACCCAGGCCATGTTGGAGTACCACATCAACTATCTGGAGTTAATGGCGATCTACTTGGCGCTCAAGCATTTCGAACCATTTCTCCGGGGTTGCCATGTCCTGGTCAGGACGGACAACACGGCGGCCCTGTATTATCTCAACAAACAGGGCGGCCTCTCCTCGCGTACGCTGGATCAGCTGGCGCGCGAGATGACCCTCTGGTGCTTGCCTCGGTTGAGGTCCATCAGAGCCTCCCATGTCCCGGGCCTTCAGAACGGCGGCGCCGATCTGTTGTCCAGGGGGGAGCCTCGTTACGAGGATTGGTCTCTCCACCCTGCGGTGGTGAGGCAGATTTTCTCCAGGTTCGGTCGACCGCGAGTCGATCTCTTTGCCTCCCAGGAGAACGCGAAGTGTCCCCTTTACTTTTCAGTGAGGGGACCTTCTCCTCTGGGGATGGACGCGTTTGCTTACGAATGGCCACAAGGTCTTCTCTACGCGTTTCCACCCCTGGAACTGATTCTTCCCACTCTGGAGAGGATCAGATGTTCCAACCAGGAGGTTCTTCTGGTGACACCATCCAGGGGAGTGTGGAGGTCTCTGATCACCCCACTGCTCTCTCGACCCCCTTGGCGGCTTCCCTTGCTCAGGGATCTGCTGCGCCAGGCAGGGGACGAGATCTTCCATCCAGACCCACGGGGCCTAGACCTGTGGGTTTGGCCCGTGAGAGGGAGAACCTGCTTGCAGCAGGCTTCTCACCGACGGTTGTAGCCACTATTCAGAGTGCTAGAGCCCCCTCTACTAGGGCTGTGTATGATGGAAGGTGGAATGCCTTTTTGGACTGGTGTGAGCTACAGGAGCCACCTGTGGTGGCTCATATAGCTTCGGCCCAGAGGGTGTTAGATTTCCTGCAGGACCGCCTGGACCTTGGTCTGGCGTTCTCTACACTGAGGGGTTATTTAGCGGCTATTGATGCCTGCCACCTGGGGGTGGCAGGTAAAGGCCTTTCTAAAATCCCTGAGGTGGTCCAGTTCATGCATGGTGTGGACCATTTGAGACCTGTGACCAGAGCCTTGTTTCCTGTTTGGGATCTACAAGTGGTTCTTGAGGGCCTTTGCAAGGCACCCTTTGAACCGATTGGGAGGACCTCTTTGAAACATTTAAGTTTCAAAACAGCTCTTTTGCTTGCCTTGTCTACGGCTAAGCGTGTGAGCGACCTTCGTGCGCTCTCTGTGAGCCCTGATTGTATGAGGTTTCTCAATAATGACTCCAAGGTTCTTCTCAAACCTCATTTGAGTTTTATTCCTAAGAACCGGGTGGTCCCGAAGGAACCTGTTGTTTTGACGGCTTTCCATCCTCCTCCGTTTGCATCAGAGGAGGATAGGCGTCTTCATTGTCTTTGTCCAGTTAGGGCCCTGAAGGCCTACTGTGATAGGACGGTGGACAGCAGGTCTACTTCTCAGCTTTTCGTGGTCATGAATGCCCGTCAACGGAAAGCGGTGTCCAAGCCCACTCTGTCGAGATGGCTTGTGGATGCTATTAGGTTGGCTTACACCCGGTCTGGGTCTGAAGTGCCGGAAGCACTTAAGGCCCACAGTACTAGGGGTGTGTCTACCTCTTGGGCTTTGTCCAAAGGTGTCTCCATTGAGGAGATTTGTGCAGCGGCGAATTGGTCTTCGCCGTCCACCTTTGCGACCTACTATCACCTGGACGTTGCGCCTTCTGCTATGGCGCATACGGTTCTGGGTGCTGCTGCCTTTCCTACTACGTAGGGGGGCGGCTCTCTCTCCCCTTCCGGAGATAGCATGCTGCTGTCTCTAGGATACGTGGGGGGGGACCCTGAGTTTTTCCCTTATTTTATTGCAATTTTATAAGGTGGACCTGTGTCTGCCCTTAGTGCATAAGGCGGGCCTCGGTCTGTCAGGGTCTCTTTTTCTGTCTGAACACGCCCAGGCCCTGTGGGTCTGGGTCGGATCAGTCCTGAAAGGGGTCACGTCGGTTGACAGGACCTCCTTTCCGGGTGTGGTCGGTGTGCACGACAGTCTTGTCGGTTCATGACTTCTCGGGGAGTATATGAGTCCCATAGGGGGACCTTGTCTGGAGG
>NC_137817.1:19759069-19771569 GCF_963921795.1 Nannobrachium achirus
GGAACATTAGCCAAAAGTAGCCGATCAACAAGCTAACAAGCGAGAGCTTGTAGATGAGCTTTTTTTGGCAAAGAGATTTGGTGTAGAGTACGTAGAAAAAAGTAGAGACAATTCAGGTGGTTAGATGGTTTATGTGGTTACAACCTGTATTGTGTAGTATACTGTGTTGTCACTGTCAGGCAGAAACCTCTCCAAGTATCAAATGTGTAAATTTAAGTAAGGCCCTGCTGCTTCATTAAACAAGACTGTTGCACAAAACTAGTAGTGAAAATAGCTGATCTTCAAGCACACAATGCCTCGTGACGCAAGGCGTTGTGTGTTTGTAGATCACCTATTTTCACTATTTTAAATCATTTTTAAAATGATACTGTACTGGTTTTGGACATACAAGGTTTCCAGCCGACAACAACGATATGCACCGGTATATGAGCTGTTTGAACTTGTGAGATGCGTGTCATTGATTGATTCGCCAAAAATAAGGAACAAAGTGTGTTCCTCATCATGGAGTTCCCTTATAATTTGTGTCCCTTATAGTTTCTAAATAAGGGACAATTCCTTATTTCAAGGGACTCTTGGCAACCCTAGGGCCTAGGTGTCCTATTTTCAACACAAATGAAGCAACACACCACATGGTGTCCGTGGTGCGCAGAGCTGTCAGAAGGCCCGGTGCAACCAGATGATCTGATTGTCAGCTGTGATCATCAAGGAACACGGAAGGTTAATTACACCGCTGCTCGCCTGCTCCCATTCATATTTCAGCGCTGCAGTCAGTTTGTGTTGTGTAATGCAAATGCATGTGTGTGTGTGCGTGCATGCATGTGTGTGTGTGTGTGTGTGTGTGTGTGTGTGTGTGTGTGTGTGTGTGTGTGTGTGTGTGTGTGTGTGTACAGTAGTCTACATGTGTTTGATTTCTCAGCACACCAAACTGATTGACGTCATCGCTGACAATAACTCTAGGTCGTGTTGTAATAGATTGGCAATTTCCAGCGATAAATCAGGATATTGACCAATTTCTTTACTCACTAACCCTTTCACACGTGCACATTAACACGCATACACACATACAGTACACATGCACACATACACACACTCACAAACTGGGAGATTAAGTGAGCACCTATAAAACCAAAACCAAGAGTACAAGCTGTCTCCTTTGTGTTGTATTTGAAGTTTCCATTTAAGTCATGATGAAATGAAAAATGCCTCTTTAGATCACATCCCCAGTCATAGTAGGCAGCTATTTAACAAATTACTGTATTTAAAATATCAATATCCATCATGTTTTCCTCCTGTTACATGTCTGCTTTCATATATACTGTAGTCTTGAACCAACCAATTTTCGACCATTATCATGACATTCACCCATCAATCAAATCAAACGTATTCTCTGTTCAACACAGTGTACTCTAATTCCTCCTAACGTTTTGTATTACCTGTTTATGGTGTACAGTAGGCTACATGTGTTTGATTTCTCAGCACACCAAAATGATTGACGTCATCGCCGACAATAACTGTAGATCGTATTGCAGTATACTAGGAAATGCACGTACTGTAGATTAGCAATTTCCAGCAATGAATCAGGATACAGACCAATGTGTTCACTCACCCACCTCCATTGAAAGTGTTTTGTTAGTATGTGTGTGCTACCCTAATGACTGAACAGATAAACAAAACATTGTTTGAATCGAATGCAAGACCTTGGCATCCTTGTACAGTATGCCTTTCAAACTTGGGGATTGCTTCAGGCAATTTTGTGTGACACTGTGTATACTGTATGTGTGGATATATATGTCTATTGTGTGTGTGTGTGTGTGTGTGTGTGTGTGTGTGTGTGTGTGTGTGTGTGTGTGTGTGTGTGTGTGTGTGTGTGTGTGTGTGTGTGTGTGTGACTATTGTGTTGTGTGAGTTTGTTAGAAGGGTAACTTTATCTCTCATCTCCTCACATTCATGCCCAGGGGAGAACAAAAATATTGATTCTCTTTCCCATGTGGAATAAATCATGCAGAGAGCATTTCTCTCTCTATGTCTGTCTGTCTGTCTGTCTGTCTGTCTGTCTGTCTGTCTGTCTGTCTGTCTGTCTGTCTGTCTGTCTGTCTGTCTGTCTGTCTCTCTCCCTTCCATTATCCCCTATTCCCCTTTCTTTTAATTTGTAGGCTACGTGCCCATGTCCACACAACCTTTGTCAGTAAAATCTTCTATCTTCTTCTCTCTCTCTCTCTCTCTCTCTTTCTCTCTTTCTCTCTCTCTCTCTCTCTCTCTCTCTCTTCTCTCTCTCTCTCTCTCTCTCTCTCTCTCTCTCTCTCTCTCTCTCTCTCTCTCTCTCCCTCTTTCTCTCTCGTCCCTCACTCCTTTTGCCAAAATACACTTAGCCATTCACACTGATGAGCTTACAACAGGGACCAGGGGCCAACACTGGTGGCTAAGTTTCTGCACAGGTTGAAACTCTCGAGATCCTGCAAAACACATCTAGGAGAGATATCTGCACACGTTTACTGTAAAATTGGAGGACCCTGGCAATATTGGCCAAGACTGCATGTGCGCACACATGCGAGCGCATACACACGCGCGCGCACACACACACACACACACACACACACACACACACACACACACACACACACACACACACACACACACACACACACACACACACACACACACACTGTGTCACGGGGCAGTCTGTGCCCTGTAGAGTCTGAAAGAGACAATGCATGCACATATACTACTAACTACTTCTAATTAGCCCTATTCACGGCCCGCCCACTCAGCATCCCCCGGGTGCTGAAGTCAAGTTTTGAAGGGGAAAATCCTACTATAAGCCTATAGAGTTAACACAGAAATCGCAAATTTAATGCAATTTCCGAATAGTAAAGTATAAAATACGGCTAGCATGATCAAGAACACAAGATAGTAAAAGGCACAAAGTATTATAATTTACTTTACCGTTCGAAATAATGATTTGTTGGCTTTAAGTCCAGCTATTTCTGTTATAGTTTCCCCTTCTAAATTGATGTCAGCACCCGGGGGATGCTGAGAAATTTGCTGAGTGGGCGGGTCGTGAATAGGGCTAATTAATCATCGCTGGCCAGCTTGGAAGTGACTGTTGAGAGTGTTGTTGGTTTCATATTTGTTAAGTTGCATTTGAATGAATTCCTGAATATGGACGCCTGAAATCTGTATTTTATTTGAAATGGGTTTAGGAAACCAGGTCATTGTGTAAGCCAACTCATGGGCTATTGATAGCCATAGGTTGAGTTAAGGGGTTAACAGTTACAGAACTGTTTCTTGGTATAGTCTTGCCTAGTATAAAAAGAAGGCTGGAAAGGCAGTTATTCAGTTGACCAGTAAGCAGCTAGGGGAGAACTGCCAGGGCCCTTATGTTGTCTGTTTAAAACAGTTTCTTAAGTTCCTAGGTTGTTTTCTTTAGCTGTCAAGTATTTTCATTTTCCGTATTTTTATAAAGTTGTATTTTGATTTGTTATTTAAAGGCCTTCACTTATTTGGCACTGAAACTGTTGGAGGAGGATGTTTGGGTAAAAATCCCCAAAACTTTGCATCTTTGAACTTTGTCAACTTTTTGGAGCCTTGGCCCTCGGTCAACCTTTACACAATGTACGTCTCATATTTTTTTCTTGAAAGAAAGGATTACAGTCGTGTGGGTTTACGTTTGCACACCCATGCATAGCAGACAAACAACTCACAATGACACATTACAGAGATTTTCCTGTCACCTTGGCATTTGACGGGCTCTCATTGCTTTTGCACACATGGCTTCAGTCTATTTCGCATCATCGTAGGGGCTAGAAGAAACATAATGGTGCTCTAGTCTGCCGTCACACCAAAGACAAAACATAACTAAAAGGTCAATGCCTTTAAATGTAGTAGACTACTGGCTTCTTTATGTCTTCTTTTTTTAACAGTACTGAAGCATAAAATAATACCTCCTGTCCTCTTGTGTCCTACACTTTTTGCCACTTCCAGCCTTCTTCTGCCTTTCTTCCGCTTTGGAGGTGGAAGGCATGAGACTGTTTTGACCTTTCTGCTCATAATCTATGTTGACAATAAATGTGCATGCATGTGTTGAGGGCTGCCCATTATATCCACATCCCAATAGTTGCTCCATCGGACTAATGGCATGGCAACCATGTGTTTGCGCACACGCGCGTGCACAACATTAACACAAATACACGCATGCACACACAGACACTCACAAACTGTGAGATTAAGTTAGCACCTACAGTATAGCAAAACCAAGAGTACACGCTGGCTCCTTTGTGTTGTATTTGAAGTTAGTTTCCATTTAAGTCATGATGAAAATGCCCCTTTAACCCTTTTAGATCACATCCCCAGTCATATTAGCTCCCGAGACTATGCCCCCACCCTGAGTCTCGCCTTGGGTTCCTCATCCCATTCCACGTTCATTTCATTACGTATAAATTTAGTAGAGGTGTGGTCTCTTACAATGTATACCTAAATGAATAGATAGGGGTATGCTAGAGAGACTATCTTTCCCATTAAATCAGAAGGTTAGAAATGGTTATCCTTTATTTATTAGACTATCACATGCCTATAAATCTATACAGTAGTGTAAATCTTGACAAACCACTTGTGCATTCTGGTAACACTGCTCCTATACTGGCCAGCCTCGCACTGTGCCTAGTAGTGGAATGATTAAAATTACAAATTAGGCATTTAGCACACGCTCTATCCAGAGTGACTTACAAAATGCAAGGTCGGAGAAAGTGCCATGAACCCTTGTCAAGCAACCAGGATGTGTGTTGAATTGATGCCACATAGCAGTATGCAGTTAGTCTGTTCACCATAGCTCACAGAGAGGCACTGGAATGTTATTTTGTTTCATGAAATACCCAATAGATGGTAATCCTGCCAGACAAACAGTTAATTCAGGCCATTATTACCAAAGCGTAATATACGGATATTCAATTTGATCGCTGTTTGTACCTGGCTGTGTGTGTGTTTGTACAGTATGTGTTTACTTTTAACCTTTTCACTTTCTATTAGGACTGGCATTTATTTGTTTAAGCTAGAAGGCTGGGCACAGTGGGCAGTTACAGTAGGTTTGGTCCATACTAATGTGGGTTTAAGATTTTGTAGTGAATATTATTATGTTCCAGTGTCTGTTGTTGTTTATCAGCAAGGTTGCAAGCCTCTGCAGTGTTGGTAGTGAGACAGGCAGATGAGACGGTTAAGAAAAGCTTTGCTCCTCTGTCTGAGAATTTAAATTAAATGATTTGTCCAGGCATGAATGTGGGAAATATATTGTAATATTCACGATTACAGATGGGAAGTATATACGTGTACTATACCTTCCTGTTACCAACTTGTCTTCAGAACCCCAACTAATCCCCCCTGTAATTCAAATTTGCATTTTAAGATGAAGAAGAGCAAGAAAACTATTCTTCTTTGATCGGCATCTTTTGTTCTGCTTCACTCTGGGTTTTGATTTCACAGCCTTTTCTCATGAGTGTTTTGTGGGTGAGGATCAAGAGTGAACTAGATACGTATGAAAACGCTGAGAATAAAACATCACTTACCAACCGTAAAAAAAGACTTGAATTCTTGTGCCACCTAATGTCTGTGACAATCGATAGATACGGCTCTTCAAGTAAAATGACCATTTTACCACAGTTGAACACTAACTGGTGCTCTATAATATTATAGATGACCTAGAACTGCACTCTGCCGAGGTGCCAACTTGCTCCTTGTGCACAAGAAGTACTTGTGCTCCATCCAGCAGAGCACGCCATGAGGTGCGCTCATCACCGGCATCACCACTGGCATCACCACTGGCGATGCCAGTGACATCACCACTGGCATCAACAGGAATTCTGGTCCCTCATTGGCTGTTAATGATGACGTTGACATAAATGCTGGTCCCTGATTGGCTTAAACAAAGGAGGACACAGACCGGCATACATACCGGTACGCAGCCGAACGCAGTACTTGCGTAATGATAAGTAATGATTTAAGCCAGTGAACCCTTTTCATATCAAGGTCCATTATGTATTGAGCAGTTGAACCACAGACCACCATTTGCTGAGATCTTTCCACAATTCCATGCTGTATTGATGTTGTACCATAGGAGAGATAACAGGCAAACGTTGGTCAAAATAATTCTTCTACATTCTCAAATTGTTTGGACTTATGTAAATTAAGTAATGCAGATGTTTAACTATAATGAACTCTTGAGAGCGTAAAAGGAAACCAAATAATGCCCATTTTGCTGGAGACCACCTGGAACCCCCTTGAGAACGATTGAATTAAGTAACAGCAAATATCCCCTCGAATTTGCAACCAAGTGACTGGGTGATGTTTCAAGCATCCTCTTCATCAGACATACCGGTACGTAGATAGCAATAAGAGACATCCTATTTTAGACAACAAGTTACATGATATGGAGAATCACAGGACATGCATCCTGTTGGTGTAGCTATCTGGCAAGTATATATGTTACAGTATGTTCAAGAAACCAGTAAAAGTTGTCAAGGAGCACTCGTTTTGACGTTCACCACACACTAATCACCACCAGATGGCGACGTCAGCCACTGCTCTGCCATTCACCAGAGTGTATATAAGAGAGTTACGTCACGCTTTGAACTCGCCGCAGACCGGAAGTGTTTACTCTTTATTTACTAGCCTAGCCTAGCCTAGCCTAGCCTAGCCTAGCCTAGCCATTAGCTCCATTGTAGTCACTTGGACAGGGCGTTTAACGTGCGCTTGCCCAGGCCTTACGGCCTGGGCATAAATATAACGATTGCATTCACCACGGCTTCGTAACTCGCGCGGCGCTCCGCCGGCCGCGCGGCCCTGGCCCGCTCTTCGCGGCCACTCGCGCCTGCGGCGCTCGGGGGCGAAGAGCAGGACCAAGGTCCGCTGGCCTTCGCGCCGCTTGGGGCTTCGTGGACCCAGGGGGGCCTCGTAACTCGTTTGGGCTTCGTGGATACAGGGGGGCTTCGGTAGCCGCTCGCAGTGTCGTGGACAATAGAGCGGCGCACCGCCTGGAGTACGTTGTTATGGCGACCGCTTGCTCCGCCCCGTGCCGCACCACGAGTGCTCCGCGTCTCGAATGTGCTGTTTCTCTAATATACAATGACATATACATTTCACCAATCATAAAGTAGGTCACTTGTACATCACACCACCATCAGGCTAAAATGCCATCATGAATCTATTCAAGTGAACTTGGTGTTTTCACTTTTCACAGTACTTGTTATTCTCTGTATGAATCTCTGCTGCATGTCTGCCAAGGAAGTGCAGTGTCGAGCAGGGCGCCGGGCCAGTTAGGTCATCAACACACATGCAAATAATCTGTTTTTGGGAGCATCATGGTTGCTGTGGTACGTTATTGAGTTCTTGGTAATCTTTTTTGGTTGCGGTGGTACTTTATTGAGTTCTTGGTAATCTTTTTTGGTTGCTGTGGTACTTTAGCTTGGCTAATATGATTGATTGTTTTATATCCATCTCCAGCCTGAGACAGCGGCCAAAACTCTGGCTATGGCAGAATGAGTTTTTAAGGTGGTGTCTCGGTCATGTCATGCAGTCAGTGTGCTCGAAAAGTTGCTCCCTCAGGTGGTGCCAAATAAATTCAATGAAGGGAGCTACATGTGCAAAATAAAAACATTTCTTTGCCCTTTCTAGCCATCTATTTGCAACACTTTGAAGGTAATCCATTCTAGAATGGATACGGAAACGGTCTGTGTATGTGTGAGATTGATTGACTGAATATTTTATTAGACAAAAATGAAGAACAGCACAAGTACAGTCAAACACCCTGCCTAAAAGGAACACCCCGTTGGAGGTCCTTGGTATTCAATTCATCGACATATAAAACATATGTACAGATTAGGGGGCATTCGCGGCCCACCCACATGCATTTTCAGAGCATGCTTATTTGAATTACTAGAGGTTTGGGCCACTACGCAACCCTCACACCTATGTCACACTGCTGATTAGTTTCTGGGGCTTTGTCAGAGTACCTATCGTTCCTTTTATGCCCATATATGGAGTTCCCTGATTTCATCAGTAACACATGACCATATTTGGGCATATCGGTTGGATCTGGACAACTGGATACATCCATGTGCCAGGACATATCGGTTGGATTGGCGGTTCTGGACAACCGCATATCAGAACATCTTGATGCCGTCTTGAAAACTATGAAAACACATTTCAAGGGTTTCATTATGATTCAAATCTTAGTGTTTTTCCAATTATTTAGCGGCCCACTTATAATACTCTCTCAGCTCACCAGTGGGCCCCGTCCCGCAGGTTGAGAACCACTGCTCTAGAACGCATTATGTTTCTCGCAGCATGCATGAGAGGAGCTGTGTCCCAGCATGACCCCCCCCCCCCTCCTCCCCCCAGCCTCCTCCTCTATGCCTTCAAGCTACTGTACCTCCACCTCATAAATTAAACACACAACACGGACATACAGATGCACACCAACACTCTCATCAACATTGCTCTCCATGTTCGGAGCCAGATAATCAAATAACACCTCATTCATTAGCATCTGTGTTTGCTGCTAGCCTGAGGCCAGGTTTCTCCAAGCTATTAGTAGTCATTGTAGCGTCACACATCTATATGGGAGATTGCCTATCGCAGGTGGCCTAATGACTTGTGGAGAACCACATCTTGCTTTTATATTTTATTACATATCTCCCTTACAGCACAAAGAAGAAATGAGTGGGATGAAAGATGCCTGCTTAAAAGAAAAAAGTCAGCAAGCTAACCGCTAATGAGCTAGCAATGTGATGTTTGCATGACTCTCTGGGGCTGAGAAGAAGCAAGGGCAATCTATGCAATAATAAGTTCAGCTGCGCTGCAGTAGACCTGGTCTATTTATGTTTGTGGGTAGGTGGAAAACACTGTCTTCCACTTCTGTCTGATTATACTGTATATGTGCATTAAAGATTTAAGGTGGTGTAGAGGATCATTTATAGACACAAGGGGTATACTGTACTTGTCTACTTATAATAATGTTGTTGTGGTATAGGCCTACCGAACATGTAAACACCAGAGCAGCATGCAAGCTCAGTGAGTGAGCGTCCATGGATAACCACAATGCAGATTGGCAAATTATAAGCACATGTACCGGAATTATATAACATTTAACAATTTAAAATAAAATCTTATCTTATCTAATCTTATCTTATGGATAGGATGGACTATAAGTCATATGTATCCAAAATGAGTTAAGTGTTTTGGGGTGAATACGGTTGTGTCATGTTGGGTTATTGGTGTTATCACATTAGTGGACACTATTCATGTGGTGTTACTGTTTTCAGCACCACTGGCTCTTTCTAATGGACATTTCTGTCAAAGCCTTATTTGGGCAGGATTTGTTTAATAAAGGGAGGGTGGAGTAATACGATTATTACCAGAGCATCTCTGTGATATTAATACTGTCTGAATCAGCCATGTCAGTATTTTTTTTTAACACAGACTTTGCCGCGCCAGTAAAGATTGTAGCGTCTTTTACCTATCATAAAATGCCCTGTAATAATCCCTAGAAATAGCACTCTCATTATAGTTTTTACATCGTTGCAATTACATCCCTCTCCATTGGGAGAGTGAGACAATAAAATGTTACTATAAAATGGAAATTCTTAAGGCAGAAAAGAGGCGGGTATAACTCGGGTTTTGAGGTTGAGGGAATGTGATGAGTGTTGATTAGGCAAAAGAGCGTTAGCGAAAGAAAGCGATATTACTTTCTCAAATTTACACCTGTGGCCCGGAGTAAGTATATTACAAAGCTGTCATTCAGAATAACACAGATCAGTTGTCTCTGCTGAAAGAGATGACATTTCTTATATTTAGCCTAACTAATCCCAAATGATGAGATGTGAAAGATTCTGTAGTCTGTACCAACATGTTAGTGTTTCAAAGCCACATACGGTAAATGCATTCAAAGATCGCTCAACAATGAATTCTGAAATATTAGTGTGTCGTCTTTCAATTCCTTTCTGATATCCTTTCATCTTATGCAAAATTGTGTTCTGTCCTAAAACCCCAGTCACACCAGAAATTAACTGTCAGAAGGCAACAAAAACACAATTTATGTAGCATCTTACTTGAAGAAAGCATTGACTGCACACTGTCTGCAAACCATATCTCTTTTGTGTTGCAGTTCTGTCAGAGTGAGCGTAATTGTAACGTGGCAAAGCTAAAATGATAGCTTCCTCCACCATGTTACACCTCGCAACCCCCTTCCAAGGTTAGCACAGTAAAAGCATTACTGTTATTGGTTGACGTCGCAAGTTTGCACGTCAAAGTTCATCAAAGTTCAAATCTATGCGAAGGAATAGTAATACATTTTCTTACAGCAGTCACCGAAAGTCCACAGATCACGGCGATCCCAAACATCTCAAATGAACTGATGTCAGAGTCCATGCGTGAGTTGAATAGAATAGCCTGCAAATGTCCGTATTGTTTTTTTTTTTTTACTTTTTTGTTTTTGTACAAAGATTCCTGATTCTGTTTACTATTTACCCCTTTAAAATATCATGCCATTGTGTTATCAATTGCCTATGTGAGGAATAGTCAAATTCAGTTAAGGTGTAATAGGGTTAACAATGGCAGTCAAAAAAATCTGATTTCACGAATGTTGATGCTTTAAAATAAGTGAGCCACGATCCAGTGTTCCCATCATCTCGGTAAATAAATCAAGGAGAAGGTATGAGTTCAGAGTTAAGTATTTTAGGCAGTGTCTGGAACTGTACCTCTGTGCTAATGGACATGCTCTTCCAGTAACCAGCTGCTCTCTAACGAGAGCACACAATATGTCCATTTCCAACTGGTTTGTCCATCTCACTCTAGCTCTGTTTCCCTGACTCTCCTTCCCTCCCACACCGTCGCTCTTTCTGTGTCTGTGTAACTTTATACTGTATATCACCCGGTAGATTTCTTTCTTCTGCTATGAACGGGTTGTATCTCTATTAAGAACTTTTCTTTTTGGTTGTCAATAAACCCAGCATACTGTCCAAGATACAGCTATTAGATTATAATTATTTTCAAATCAGGGTTGTCCAGCAACCCTGATTTGAAAATCCCCATTATACCTGTTGTCATAGGATCTGTTTTGACCATCTGTTTGCGTGTCCATTTATGCCCATATATGGAGATATCTGTCTTGTCTGTCTATGTCCATTTTATGCCCATATATGGAGATCTCTGTAGGACCCGTTTTGACCATCTGTTTGCCTGTGTCCATTTATGCCCATTTATGGAGTTATCTGTCTGTCTGCGTCCATTTTATGCCCATATATGGAGATCTCTGTAGGACCCGTATTGACCATCTGTTTGCCTGTGTCCATTTATGCTCATATATGGAGATATCTGTATCTGTCTGTCTGCATCCATTTTATGCCCATATATGGAGATTTCTGTATCTGTTTATCTGTGTCCCTTTATGCCCATTATGGAGATCTGTATATCTGTCTGTGCCTCCGACTGTTGCAGACACAGTGCCGGTTCACCCTTTAATGCAAACCCCATACCTGTTGTCATAGGACCCGTTTTGACCATCTGTTTGCCTGTGTCCATTTATGCCCATATATGGAGATATCTGTATCTGTCTGTCTGCGTCCATTTTATGCCCATATATGGAGATCTTTGACCATCCGTTTGCCTGTGTCCATTTATGCCCATATATGGAGATATCTGTATCTGTCTGTCTGCATCCATTTTATGCCCATATATGGACATCTATGCAGACACAGTGCCGGTTCCGGAAAACCCTGATGTCAGACATCAGAATCCAAACCTTTCGTGTCGCTTCCAGAAAATTGCGTATCGGGTCGGGTCGGGTCGAGGCCGGGCACTGCACTACCTGCTGCGGTGGGGAACGCTCGTGCCGAATTTGAAATAGGGAATGAATGCCCCACCCTTTAATGCAAACCCCATTATACCTGTTGTCATAGGACCCGTTTTGACCATCTGTTTGCCTTTGTCCACTTATGCCCATATATGGAGATCTCTGCAGACACAGTACCGGTTCCGGAAAGCTCTGATGTCAGACATCAGCTCTGCATACGGGCATTATACCATGTTGTCATGAGAGCCGTTTTGACCATATGTTTGCCTGTGTCCCTTTATGCCCTATATGAACATCAGAACACGTCATACTGATGACATTCAATACGTAACCATGGCATTTTTTGTTGACTCATGTGGTGTACGTGATGTCAGAGCCTTTTATGATGTGATATCACAATGAGTCAGCGCTTGCGCCGGTTTCCTCAGAAACAGCCTGATGTCAACAATCATCTCCGCATACGGAGATTCCGAACGTTTCGCGCCGGTTTGGGAAAACCGTGCATCGGTTTGTGCCGAGGCCCGGCACTGCACTCCGCGCCGGGGAACGTGCATGCCGAATCTGAAGCCGTGGGACGAACGGTTCTCGAGATATGCGGATTACATACACACACACTCGCAGAGACTTCTCGCATTTATTGTAAGATACAGGGGATGATGCTCAT
>NC_137817.1:19776569-19784069 GCF_963921795.1 Nannobrachium achirus
GGCAGGTTGTAGCATGCCCGGGCAACGTCTGCGGCTCGTGTCAAATATCAACAGAGTTACGCCGTGGTGCATTCATTTGATTTATCAAAGCTAGCAAAAGGAGAGGACGGAGGAGGAAGGTAGAGAGGGGAACCGGAGCAAATAGAGAGAAGGGAGGGAAAGAGATAGGACAGGTGAAGGCAGCAGGCGGTTGTGCATCAGTTCAAATGCAGTCGTGTGAAAGAGTCAGGCGGCGTGACTGGCGTGTGGCAGGTAGAGGGGGACGGCGGAGGAAAGCGCGACATTAATTTAAATGTCCGCTGCACATTCACGTGCGTCTGTGGACGCAGTGCAGAAATGGGTCAGTGCCAGTCAAGCGCGGAAAAAAGGGAGGCTGGAGGGGGGAAAGTAAAATAAAGGGAAGGAGAGCGGGGAGGGAACTCTGCTCCAGTACGGACTTTAATAAGGAGCAGGGAATCCTATTAGGGAGATAAGATGGACGCCCCTCTCGTAAAACAGCCATTCACTGGCCTCCCCAAAGAGCTTTTTATGAGTGTGGCTCATATTTTTAACGAGGCCCAGCGAAGGAGTTGGGGGGCAGGGGGGGTTTGCCTCGCACACAAGTCGTCGTCCCCTAATCCCCCCACACTCACACACGCACGCACACAAACACACACCTTTTTTCCACCCCCTAACAGCTCTCACCAGGAGGTAACATGGTATTGCATCATAACACTGCCACCTTGTTTGTGCTCCTCCAATGCCACCTTGAGCGTCTTCCCCTATACCTGCTCTGCCGAGTTTTTCGTCTGCACCCAAAGAGTTTGTCCCCATGCTGTTGTTACCTGCGGTGTTTGCTCACGCTTTTGTTTTCTTTTCCCATCACCTTGGTCTCGCTCTGCAGAGGCGGCTGTTTCACTTATTCTATATGTCAGTTATTTATTTATTTTTTTGTTTAGTTTTTTTGTTTTTCTCTTCCCAGTTTCCATCTCAGTAGTCACTGCTGGACACAATTACCTGTTGTTATTGTTGTGCCAGGTATACGGGGGATGAAATCACCCGCTGTAATGAAACAGTGCTGTCATGTGTCAGCCGCGGCGCAAACATCCTTCTCACTGAACACTGACCACCTCAGTGGAATCTTGTTTATTTCCCCTGGATGGCAAATAAAGCAGACTGGGAAGAGGCTATAAAATGGCCGGTTTGTTGTTATGAAGCGTTGCGGGGAGCTGTTTCCTCAGTGCCTCCTGCGGAGCGTGGGGGGCCATATCATGCTTGAACACCCTGGGTGTGTTTTTCTATTTTATTTCAAGTATAGTATAGGCTGTCGACTTTCTGCTTTATTAACACAGACAGTGAGAATGCTGTAGGTTTAGACTTACAGAGGCACTGAGATAGGGAAGGCACAGGAGGATTTGATCCTTTGTGAGGAAGTGTATGTCTGCAGACAAATGCCTCTTACCCCCTCCGTGCCACGCACACCTGCCTGAACGCCTTAGACTATATTAAATGTACACCTTCCTGTGTATTCTTCACAGGGAGATATTGAACTCACAGGGGGGAAAAAAATCTCTAAGTCAGGGTGGGGCCTATTCCCTTTTCTACTTATGTGTCAAACACAGCTGCTTATGTGCAGATGGAGCGTTTGTGCCCAAAGCTTTAATCCAACAGATGCTGCCTCGGACTGCCAAAAATGGGATCACTCGAGCTGGAGGAGGAGATGGCGAGGGGAATGAGGAGGACAGAGAGAGAGAGAGAGAAGTGGAGGAGGAGGAATGTACACACAAAAAACAACAACATTTAAAGCAGCCACAGATCAGAGAGAGGAGAGGGACAAGTAGGAGTGAGGCAAACAGAAGCAGTGAATGACTTTAGAGTGAGCTCTTAAGTTATTGTATATTAAAGTAAGGCCATGACTAAATGTTTAGAAACATTTTTCTTTTGCTCATTTAAAACCATCACATCTTCTACCAGAACCAAACACAAGAAACCGTTTCCCTTGAGAGAAAACTACAGCCAAAAAAGTCTACACAAAAACCCCAGCCTTGAGACACGAAGGGGTAAGATGCCCCATTTGATCGATAGTTTAGCACGACGCCCCCAGGCTGTTCCCCGGCCATTTTCTCAGCAGGGATTCCTGGAAGGCTGAGGCCCGGTGTTCACAATGACGGGATTAACTGCTGGAATGCCTGCTGGGCGCTCGTTCCTCCTATAGCCCGGCCAACCTGTGCTCGGCATGCCTCATTGAGCCCAAGTCTGGAGCGCCTACTGTGTTTAAACATATCATCATCATTCACCGCTGATATGGGACAATAGGATACGGGTGCAAGGAGGTGGGGACGGAGAGCTATGTGAGCTGTTTATCCTCTCTGGGGGGGTGTTAGGAGTTCCGGCACACTCTCATCTGTGGTCAGCTGGTTCGATTGCACTGCAGGGAAGGATCTTTGTCCCTCGCTGTCGTTGCCTCATCTGGATATTTTTGGATGAAGCGGTTTGCTCTTGTGAATGTATCAGACTTTGCCACTGACCGATCTTCTCCCAAAAGGAGCGACAAAGACACACTAGGAGGCTTGTTGCATATGAGAGAGAGAGTGAGTGAGAGAGAGAGAGAGAGAGAGAGAGAGAGAGAGAGAGAGAGAGAGAGAGAGAGATGAAAGTATATATCCACAGTATTGCAAATCAAAAACGTTATTATTAATGTACTGTACTCACTCTCTCATTTCAGAATTGATGCCAGTGAAACATGAAGTTAGCCCCATCTAAATTCATCTCTCTTAAATTCCCAGAG
Organism: Nannobrachium achirus; assembly: GCF_963921795.1. NCBI lineage: Eukaryota > Metazoa > Chordata > Actinopteri > Myctophiformes > Myctophidae > Nannobrachium > Nannobrachium achirus. The sequence goes on from NC_137817.1 coordinate 19,779,337, forward strand.
CTATTTATCAAAATATTGTTTTTGAAATAATTAGGGTGCAAGACACAGATTTGCGGTGGCTGATATAAAACATTTATCACCCAGCATGTTAAAGTCAAGTTCAATTGGAGGCGAGCTCAATCTAACCAACTGTAACAGAAGAAGCATGGAGTCCTAATTACTATCAGGTTTATGCATATATGATGAAGTGGTTGTAAATTGGGTCAGAAATTGGGTTCCAGTCATTTCTGCCTGTTTTAGCCCAGCTGTATGCTACAAATTGTTCCAGGAGAAAATTGGGTTATCCATACATTACCAAACTATATAGCTTGCAGAAGACTTGTTAACTGCTTTCCAGTCATGGAAAATTCATTTTAGGGCCTTGATTATCTTTGAAACTAACGATGGCTGACATAATAATTCATACTTTGCTCAGAACATATCCAAATATATCTATCTACGGTATAAATGCATGGAATCTCTGCGGAGTCTGCAAATGCGTCAGTCTGTCTGTCTGTCTGTCTGTCTGTCTGTCTGTCTGTCTGTCTGTCTGTCTGCCCGTCGTCCGTCTGTCATCCCATCAACATGAATACAGATTTAGATGAAAACTAAGACAAGTGTCACCTCTGGAGAATTTCGCCTCATCGGATTGATAAATAATTCTAAGTGAAGGAAAAAAGAAAACCATTTTTAGCTTGCTTGCTTTTCTTGCCATGTACAGTTCATGGTGGAAGGGCGACATCTTCTTTTTGTAATTTTTGCAGCAAAATAGAGCATCACAAGCATGTGAACTTTGACATCTGATGAAAAATGACATCTCTGAGGCATGTTTGTAGACTTTTTTAGAAACATTCATAGATTATAAACAAATTAAATCCAGAGCAGCAGAGCTAAAGTTGTCCGATGCACGAAAAAAGAACTAAAGTTGTCAGATGCACGAAAAAAGAACACCGGGTCACCGGCTTTCAATGATTCCAGTGAGTGCACATTCCAGGTGCAAAGAAAGTCAGAGGTTGACCGGTCATCTTGAGTTGAGCATGCTATAAAATGAAAACATAAAAGCTGAAGTGAAATATAACTTGTGCTGCCTTTTTCACTGTGAGCTTCTCTGATGTTCTCCATTGTAACTCGTCTCCAAAAGTGAAAACATTGGCAGCATCTCCAATGTGTTGGCTCCTAAAAACATTCAGTGTGCTTTTGTCTCATCGCTGCAGTTTCTCACTCTACAAAGTCACCCCGCTCTCTCAAACTGTTGTTGGAGAGGGTGTTGGGCTGTGGGAAGAAAGCAGCCTCCGTGAAACATGAGCAAGGACATGGAGTGACAAAAATATCTTGGGAAAAGGGTAATTAATTGAACCTCACACGGAAGAGAGGAAAGAACAAGAAATTAGCAAGCCAAGCCATCGGAGGAGGCTGTGTTCTCCCCCTCAACGGGGGATACACACACACACAGGTCCAACACTGTGGATTCAGTGCAAGGCAGGATTAGCAACATGCTGTTTTTGTAAACTGAAGCTAATTGGAGTGCTAATTAAAACTGTTACTTGGCACTGGATTCATCATTAAAAAAAACATTATTTCATTAGATGTGTTTATTTCAAGTCGTGCCCAAACCCATCCATGAATCATGTTAATTATCTCTGTTAGGTCGAAGGCCCGGACGGAGATTATATTTTCACTCATACAGTATTTGTTGTGTGCGTGTGTGTGCGTATGTGTGTGTGCATGCGAGTGTGCGTGTCTGTGTGACCTGACACCCAGGTCTCAGAGGCACTTGCCTGTCGGGCAAGCACAGGTCACAGACTCACCCAAAGGTCATGCCCACTTCCCCGAAAAGTAAATCATCCATTATAAAATGACAGTTAAATTTGCGCTTGTAGAATGTTAAATCCAATGGATAACTGCAGTGGCGACAGTCAACTATAAAAATAGAATGAGTAAAAAGGTAGCATTGTTTATGAATACCCAATAATATTGAATTAAGACGGGAATGCACTTGACCGTCGGGCAACCTGGAAGCAAACTCCACCTACTTATTGACTTGCAACGGGCAATCAGGCAACCGTTAGTGTCAACCTGTGTGTGTGTGTGTGTGTGTGTGTGTGTGTGTGTGTGTGTGTGTGTGTGTGTGTGTGTGTGTGTGTGTGTGTGCGCGCGTGCGCGTGTGCGTGCGTGTGTGAGAGAGTGTATGTTTGCGGCTAATTTCACTACAGGACCGACCTTTTGTCAGTCTCTGACAAGCAAGACACGCTGCCAAGGAAGACACTTCCTGGATATTGGGCCATATACCATTTGATCATGCTGTGGTGTAGGACAATTATGTAATATTGTTATATTCTCCAATGCCAAACAGCATAAATGTATACTATATACTCATATAAATTTAGATCTTGGAAATGTCACCTCTGATTACACAATAAAGTGAAAACACATATTTGGCCACTATTGAGATTATTCAGTTATAAGAAAAGTTAGATTCACAAAGACATATCTTTGCTAGTCGGTTTCTGGCTGAAAACAACCTTTTGTGGTTTAGTTGACGGCATTGGGAAGAGAGAACATTTCGCTCGCATCATTTGTGGTAGTGCGTGCAGCACTAGGATGTCATGCACCAAGAGATAACGAAGGAGCGAGGCGGAGAGTGTGTGTGAGAGAGAGGGAGAAAGAGAGAGAGAGAGAGAGAGAGAGAGAGAGAGAGAGAGAGGGTGGAGAGGATGAGGGAGAGAGGGAGAGAGATAGAAGCTTCTTTCACACAATGACCTCTGGACAATATCCAGGGAATCGGGACATGGACCGGTGTTGCCCTTTTCACATGTAGCATGCAACAGGAGACTGTCAGGGTCAGACGTGTTCTCACATACTGGAAAAAGATCTGTTTAGATATGCGAGGAGAGTTGCCTACATGGTAGAGGCACCCATTACCACCTCCCACAACACAGCGTGAGGGAGAGATGTGAGGATGAAATGCAATCTTTTCTTATTCGTTTAATTCCATATATAGTGTCTCAACATCGACGTATTTTGGTAAAGAAAATATGGTATTTTTTTATTTTGAAACATCTCGTAACAAAGACACAATACAAATACAATAAAAGTGAATAAAGGACACCAACTGAAAACAACCAATATATTCACAACCACCACTTCTGAATTTATAACTCTTTGTTGAGCTCCAGCTCTACAGTAATTTTTGTATTTTGCAACAAATCCAGCTTCTTATCAAGAAGAAAATGTTGTACTGTATCTGTCACAACAAAACACAGAACACAAAAGATATATTGATTCCACACTCCGATGTACAATATAATCCTTTCTTCACTCTGGTAGGAGGATTATAACTAAACATAATTATTCTTCTGACAGTACCAGAAACCTGACTATATTCTACTTATGAAAGAGAAATAGGACAGCATATTATAACAGCAAGTGTTCCATATTTAATTTAATTTAATTTAATTTATGCTTGTGTGTGATTTCCTCTGCAGCAGTTTCACATGGCATTTGCAGTAATCATCAGTCATTTCCCCATAGGCAGATGTAATTAACACATTTTGTAAGTAAACAACAGTGGTGGACAGTAACAAAGTACATTTACTTGAGTACTGTACGTGAATATCTGTACTTTACTTGAGTATGTGTGAGTTTTCACTCCACTACTTTTCAAAGACAAATATTTTACAATTAAGTCATATTTCAAATATACTGAAAATAGCCAATCTAAGCTCACTAATTGCTTTGTCATCCTGTACATCTGCCATTTCGTAAGCCAAAACCTGAAGTTAAAACTAGGAACTTCACTAAGTACTGTCATAGAAATAGATATAAACTAGGAAGGCAGGGTCTCTTCAACTGTATGCAGTGTGCAGACTGTGCACACAAAAGCCTGACAGACTAATACATATGCTTCTTTATTGCCCACCAGAATAGAAGTCAAACTAATTTACTGTAATAGCAAATCTGCTAAAACAAAGCAAAAGCAGCTCTTTGGCTACTGCCTACCGTTTGTTAACAAACACGAAAAAACAACATTACGTGAGCATGCCATGCATACACAACATTATGCTATACTGTTGTTTTTACAGCAAAGATTCTGGTCTTTAAAGATGAATATAATGATGCACAGCAGGTTCATGAGAGGTGTGAATCAAGAAGAAACAGAGTGAGTGCAAGAGAGTGAGAGATCACTCAAAGAGAGAGGGATGGGTGGAAGTAACGGAGCAGACAGTAGGCCAGACTGTGTCATATCTCCTAATAAGCTTCATAAGGTGTAAGGAAGCTAGCTTAAAAGCGTGATTTATATTTGCCACAAGGCACGGGGGTGGAGGGGTGGGCCGGTGGCTATAAGGCTAAGGAGGAGAATCTGTCCCCAAGGGGAATTCTGGGTAGAGGTGGAGGTGGGGGGGATTGGGGGGGGGGTTAGGTAAGAAGGCAAGAGAGAGTAATATTTCCCACAGGGCCTTCAGGGCGGAAGCTAAGTGCACTTGTGTTGTCAACTGGAGTGGAGGCTGTTATGAGTACAAGAGGCTATTGGTGGTGGTGGTGGTGCCGTACGTGTGTGTGTGTGTGTGTGTGTGTGTGTGTGTGTGTGTGTGTGTGTGTGTGTGTGTGTGTGTGTGTGTGTGTGTGTGTGTGTGTGTGTGTGTGTGTGTGTGTGTGTGTGTGTGTGTGTGTGTGTGTATTGGGAGGTGGGGTGTATGTGAGAGAGGCAGAGCTATGACTTGTCATTTTTGGGATTCATAAATCCTGGATAACTT
>NC_137817.1:19786569-19866569 GCF_963921795.1 Nannobrachium achirus
TAAAGCGGTGGCATTGGAGTCGCCCACCGGCGAGTGTTGAATTAACCCGTACTTAAGAATACTTATTCTTGTCCCGTCCTAAAACGACGGTTATTTCCTTCTATAACAAAGGATTATTACTGCTTGTTCAGGCCTCCGCCGAAGCAAGCGTGGCATAGCATTAGCCGTTAGCTTGTTAGCTCGTCTGCTATTTGTTAACGTTAGCTACACTGCTTACCGCTTGTTCAGGCCCTGCCCGAATCAAGCGTGGCCTAGCTTTAGCCGTTAGCTTGTTAGCTTGTATGCTTCTTGTTAACTCTTGCTACAGTGCTTCGCCATGGATCCTCTGGCCTTCCTGCCGAGGCAATGTCCAGGCTGTCCAGGACTCATCGACGGACAGGATCTTCACCCTCTCTGTGTCGGCTGCATGGGCGTTGCACACGCCTTCTCTGCACTGAGTCCTCAGGGGAGAGCAGGACCCTTCTGTGACTTCTGCGTGGCCTACGACCACGATGTACTGGTACACCGGTTCTACCTAGCCAGGGCAGGCCTCGGGGCCTGCGCTCCACCAGGTGGGTCCACTGCTCTCAACCCCACAGCCCAGTCTTTCCTTCCCCAGGCGGCCCGCACCGTTGGTCAAGGTGCGGCGCTGCCTTCCAGAGATCCGTTTGGCAAACAGCGCGCCATTCCAAGTCAAGATGGCGCCGTGCTACATGAGACACCGCCTGCCGCGCAACCGACCGCAGCTAGCTCCACTGTCACTGGAGCTGGCGGGTCTGGTGAAGTCGCCGCTAAGAAGGCGACCAAGAAGGCTAACATCCCTCCGGTAGCCTTTTCCCCTTCGGGCGCGGTGCCCAAAAAGAAACGCTCGGATGTGACCGTCGGGGACGTTCCCCTCAACGTGAGCATCACCAAAACAGTCCAGACTTTCAGGCGAGAGTCGGACCTGAGCTCCTGTCAGAGCGAGGGTTCTGGTTCTGAATACTCTGGATACACGGCCGAGGAGGAGGAGGACTCCGTCGAGGACGATGGTTCTCGACTCACGGTCACAGTGAAAGGTAATGCCCCTGCGGCTCCAGCACGTCAACTGGACGCCGCAGGGAGCTCCCAGTCCTCCTCAGGCACCACTGCCCCTCCACCCGCCAGTCAAGCGGGTGAAGCGGGAGCAGAGGACGTCGATTCTGCAGCAGAAATGCTGGATCATCTCACGGTCTACATGAGAGCTCTTGCCAGAGTTGGAGAGGAGTTGCCACCTCCTCTCCCCTCTGAAGAGGCCGAGGATGATGACGAAATGCCCGGGCAGGAGCCTTCGGTTCCCGCCCCGTATGTCCTCTCCAGGCTGCCGCTGGTGAAAGGATTCACCAAGGCCCTCCATTCCTCATGGAAGACACACAAAGACCCCAGGAAGCTGCCTTTTTCTGTGTTGGATTTGGTTGGCGGTGCGGAGGCAGGCATGTCCACCTGCCCTAACCTGGACCACCTGTTGGCACAATCCTTTCTGGGTTCCGTCAGACCCCAGTACAAGGATGTAGGCACGGCTAAAAACGGGCCGTTTATCGGCCCCGTCGGCACCAACCCGCCGGGGTTCACTGTCCTGGAGGACAAGCTGCAGTCGGACAGGGCTCGTAACGCCTACCGGTCCGCTGCTCTGGCCGCTAAGGACCTGAATCTAATCCAGCTCTTGCTCGCTTCCACCAAGGACCTGGTCAAAGGTCTGCCCACGGGGGAGCACACAGCTGAACTGAACACTTTATTTGACATCATGCTGAAGGTCAATTGGCATGCGGTTAAGTGGATGGGCAGGTCCATGGACTACAACCTCCAGTCTGAGAGAGCCCGCTGGCTCGACTATGTCGACCTCGAGCCTAAGAGGGACGTGGGCGAGAAGCCTCTAGGTCCTCGCGGGGAGATGTACAAGTCTCTCATTAACATGGAGAACAGTCCCACCACCCTCATGGGTGGGGGCTTGGAGCTGCTGCAGGGTAGAGTTACCTTCTTCAAGGCGGCTAAGGACATCGTCGAGTCCACTACAGTGCCTCAGGAGGAACCGCAGCAAGCTAGGAGGGTGTCCCGCTCCTCCCGCACCAGAGAGAGGGGCCGCTCTGCTTCTTATAAAAAGCACTCTTCTTCCTCCAGGGGAGCATCTGCAGCCAGGGCGCCTGACAAGCCCCGCAGCAAGGTTGTAGTTCCCGAACGTGCTCAGCAGCGCCGCACGTCCAGGGATAATAGGCAGCCGTCTTCTTACCGCGGGGGCCGCGGCAGGGGACAGCGGAAATGACACTTTGAAGAGGGTGTTTGTGTCGGGGCGGGGGTCCGAGGTGTCTCTCGGTCCCCTTCCCCCCAAGCGAGAGCGTTTGTTTTCTGTACCCCGCGTCGGGGAAATGAAAATGCCAATGTTTATGCCTCCTGTATCGGGAATAAATATGTTGAAAGAGCAAAGTCTGCCTCTGTCCAACTCTCTCGTACTTGCACAGACGACCCCATTATGCATGTCTCCTGTAGAAATGTTGATGTCCCGTCAGGACTATCTAATCAATCACAGGTTTTATCGTCAACCAGTAATGTTAACGTCAAACAATTATATGGTTCCTCATGCGCGCGAGTGGACTTTCCCTCGCGTGGGCGATGCTATGAATTCAACAATGAGTCAGAAATTCTGTCGGCCTACTATGAGCCCGTGTCAAGGGACAAGCATAAAGGCTTTAGAGCAGGAATTAAACGTAAAAGTTCCTCCCCTGTCAGGGGAGAATGCTTTAGTTGTGGGCGAATCTGCTTATCAGTCGAATCGTTTTGCTCTTCCTGTCTCTCTATCGAGCGAAAGCCGAACGCTTCCGGTTTCACCGGATACGGATTCGCTCGCTCCCCGCTTCCGGTCCAGCCGCCAAAAAGCTCCGCTAGTCAAGCGGTACAACCAGAAGGTGTTTCCGCCTTGCGGCCTATTGAACCCATGCGCTCCGCTTCCGGGTGTTCCGGATACGGATACGCAGGTCTCCCACTTCCGGTCCGGCCGCCAAAAAGCTCCGCCGTCACGGAAGCACAGTGGTGGGGTTTCTCTCGCTCAAAACACGCTAGCACGCTGCGCGCGCCAGTGGAAGTTATGCAACCCGAGCCATTGGGTATTTCGAACGATAACCAGGGGTTACAGGTTACAGTTCGCAGACATACCCCCGCTTTCGAGCAGGGTTATTCATACCAGGGCGCGTGGTTTAAAAGCAAATCTTTTGAGAGAAGAGATCAGCTCCTTGCTAAGCAAGGGTGCTATAGTGGAGCTGGACAGGACCCAATCCCGCATGGGATTTTGGAGCCGTTATTTCCTGGTGCCCAAAAAGGGGGGGGGGCTACGTCCCATCCTGGACCTAAAGGCACTAAACGTGTACCTGAAGAAATACGTTTTCAGGATGCTAACTGTACCCACCATGTTACGGTCGGTCAGGCAAGGGGATTTCCACTGTTCAGTGGATCTGAAGGATGCTTATCAGCACGTCCAGATTTATCCCCCACACAGGAAATTCCTACGGTTCGCCTTCGAGGGTCGCCTGTACGAGTACTCAGTACTCCCTTTCGGTCTGTCACTGAGCCCGAGGGTTTTCGTGAAAGTGACCGAAGCAGCCATCGCCCCGCTGAGACAACAGGGCGTCAGGTTGGCGACGTACATCGACGATTGGATGATTTCAGCGAGCTCCGCCCACGAAGTGGCGCGTCACACACAAGTGGTTTTGGCTCACCTGAAGGCCTTAGGTTTCATAGTCAACCACGGCAAGAGCATGCTGACTCCAGCAAGTCGTCTTACATTCATTGGGGTCCTTCTGGACTCATCCGACTTGTCGGCCCGTCTCTCAGAGGAGAGGGTGGACAGGTTTCGGGAATGTCTCGACTCCTTTCAAGTGGACCAGGAGGTCACTTACAGGAGTTGCATGGTACTGACGGGAATGATGGCTTCCGCAGTACATCTGTTGCGTTTGGGCAGGTTTCATATGAGACCTTTTCAAAGATGGATGTTATCCCTCGGGATCCCGCCCTCCTTGAAGTACAAGAAGGTTACGGTTTCCCCTTCCTGCGCGATCGCCCTGTCTCCGTGGCTGGTGGAGGGGTTCCTCACCAGCGGAGTCTCGATTGGCGAGGTGGTTTCCCGCAAGTCGATCACGACAGACGCCAGTCTCAGTGGTTGGGGAGCCACTTTCGAGGGGCGCACAGCGCAGGGGCTTTGGCCTCTGGAGATGAGGGGTCGTCACATCAACTATTTGGAGTTGATGGCTATACTCCTGGCGCTCAAGCATTTCGAGCCTTGGATTTTGCATTGTCACGTCCTGGTCAGGACAGACAATACGACGGCCATGTTTTATGTCAACAAACAGGGGGGCCTGTCGTCGTTGCCACTGGACCGTCTGGCTCGAGAATTGACGGTTTGGTGCTTGTCGCGCCTCAAGTCGATCAGGGCCTTACACGTCCCAGGTCTCCTCAACAGCGGAGCAGATCTCCTGTCCAGGGGAGGTTCTCGCTACGAGGATTGGTCTCTCCACCCCAGGGTGGCGAACCAGATTTTTCGCAAGTTCGGTCAGCCAGTGGCGGACCTGTTTGCGTCAGCGGAGAATACGAAGTGTCCGTTGTTCTTCGCGGTGAAGGGCAGTCCTCCCTTGGGGTTGGACGCCTTAGCGCACACGTGGCCGAGAGGTCTACTGTACGCGTTTCCCCCCTTCGACTTAATCCGACCCACTCTGGAGAGAGTCAGGAGGTTCGGTCTGGAGATGCTCCTGGTGGCTCCCTACAAGGGCACGTGGAGGTCGGCGATCGCCCCTCTCCTTTGCGAACCGGGTTGGCAGCTGCCTCAGTGCAGGGATCTGTTGAGTCAGGCCAGGGGGGAGATCTTCCACCAAGACCTGCAGGTCCTAGACCTGTGGGTTTGGCACGTGAAAGGTTAAACCTGCTGGCAGCTGGTTTTTCTTCTGAAGTGGTTGCTACCATTCAGAGTGCTAAGGCGCCTTCTACGAGGGCGTCTTATGATGGAAGGTGGAATGCCTTTGAGGACTGGTGTGAGTCGCGTGTTCCACCGGTGGTGGCCCATGTGGCGTCAGCCCAGGAAATTCTGGAATTTATGCAGGACCGCTTGAGAAGTGGTCTTGCATTTTCTACCCTTAGGGGGTATTTGGCGGCTATTAATGCCTGTCACCTGGGGGTGGCGGGCAAGGCACCTTCTAAAGTCCCGGAGGTCATCAAGTTCATGCAAGGAGTTGAACGTTTGAGGCCGGTGACTAGGTCTTTGTTCCCAGTTTGGGATCTGCAGGTGGTTCTAGGGGGCCTATGTCGGGCTCCCTTTGAGCCGCTTGTAGGGATGCCTTTGAAACTTTTGAGTTTCAAGACGGCTCTTTTGCTGGCTTTGGCCACGGCTAAAAGAGTTGGTGACCTGCAAGCTCTCTCGGTGTCTGCGGAGTGCATGCAGTTTATGAACAATGATCTCAAGGTGGTGCTCAAGCCTCATCTTAAGTTTGTTCCTAAGAACATGGTGGTTCCTAAGGAGCCTGTTGTTCTTCTGGCTTTTCATCCTCCTCCGTTTGTCTCGGTGGAGGATGAACGGCTGAATTGCCTTTGTCCTGTCAGGGCATTGAAGGCCTACTGTGACAGGACTGCTGGTTCTAGAGCTTCTTCTCAGCTCTTCGTGGAAATGGGCAATGTTCTTGTCAGAAAGCCGGTGTCTAGACCCACTCTTTCGAGGTGGATTGTGGATGCTATTAGGCTGGCTTACTCTAGTGCGGGTGTGGAAGTGCCGGCGGCACTTAAAGCCCATAGCACTAGAGGTGTGGCTACTTCGTGGGCACTGGCAAAGGGAGTCTCCGTTCAGGAGATTTGTGTGTCGGCGAATTGGTCTTCGCCTTCTACCTTTGCAGCCTACTATCACCTGGATATCGAATCCTCTTCGCTAGCGCATTCGGTTCTGGGTGCAGTTGCCTCCTCTACGTCATAGAGGAGTCGGATCTTCCCCTCCCACAGGTGGGCATGTAGCCACCTGGGGTATTTTGGGGGGACCCTGTGTTTTCCTTATATAGTGTGTCTTACTTATAAGGCGGACTTGTCCTTTTCATTTAGTTGAATGAGGCGGACTTCGGTCTGTCAGGGTCTCTCCTTATTTTCTCATGCCTTCACACCCAGGTCCGGTGGGCCTGGGACCTTCTGGGTGATGGGTCACGCCCGTTTGGGCTGTGCTCACCCGTATGAGGGGTGTGTGGGGGTATGAGAGTAGGTTGTGGCTTAGAGGGGAGTTTAAGAATCCCAAGTGGGAGGTCATCCTGGAATATTGACAGTAAACGGTAGGTTCCGTACGGAACCATTGTTTACTTAGATATGGAAGGATGACCTCCCACGTAATGCCCCTCTGTTTCACTGAATGTGGCAGAGAGTGGTATTAAGAGGATGTTACTTCCGCCTCCGGGGGCTTATATAGCCTGGAGGCGGGTCACTCCGGTTTGAGTGACAGGCCCTTCCTACCTACGTTAGTACGGGAGCTGAAGTAGTTTCTCTGAATGATCGCCAGGGGGCGTCATTACCCAAGTGGGAGGTCATCCTTCCATATCTAAGTAAACAATGGTTCCGTACGGAACCTACCGTTCTACGTCTCAGTATTTCGACGTGGGTGAATGTTAACCTGGTGAAATGCTAACCTGCCGACGCTGGTCAGTAGATAACCTGCCGATGCTGGTGAATGTTAGCCTCTATGCCTAAACGTAACCCAAACTCTAACCCTAACCTCAGTAACCGACGTGACACGGGTGAGTAGCTAACCTGCTGACGCCCGTAGTCGAAATAATGGGACATAGAAATAGTGAGATTTCACCATTATGATGTCTGTACAGTACTGTGTGTGCGTGCGTGTGTACTGTATGTTTGCGTGTGTGTGTGTGTGTGTGCGTGCGTGCGTGCGTGCGTGCGTGCGTACGTGCGTGCGTACGTGCGTGCACACGCATTTAAGTGTATGCAGTTTCACTCCGTCTGGATTTGGGTGGCAGGTGCTGGTGATCAGCGTGTAAGGGAGGCAGGGGGGCCAGGCGTCCACCGAGCACCCCAAGTAAATAAAATCCAATTAGTGGAAAAACTCATTCAGCAGGTGGAGGAACAACCAGCCCTGAGTCAGGGGAACACTTCTCATATGGACGCAAAGTATTAAAATCCTAATTCTCTCTTCTCTCTCCCCCCCATGCTTTTATCTTTATGTCCCTCCTTGCCTGCCTCTCATCATCCTCTTCCTTGGTCTCTCGAGGTTCGATTGTCCATCAATCTTCCTCGTATTTCACCTCGCCGTCTGTCTTTGCTTTTGTGTTTCGTTTGTTTCTTCTTTTATTTCATCCGTGTTATGGCTTCTCCGTTTTCATGTCCTGTCTCTCCACTCCCTCTACTGTAAGTCCCAAAATCCCTTTGGCTTCCACCAGTGAAAAAGAAACCACATCCTCCTGTGCTTCCAACAGCCTCTGTTTTCCACTGGTATTTGCCCCCAACAGTGCATCTGGGTAAGTGGAAGTGGTAAATCAACCAGTCCAACTCCAGAAATTGGCTACCTACTGTAGCCAAAGTAAGGAGATCTCTGGTCGCCAAACAAGAAACAAACATCAAACTGGACATCCCAAGATGGCAAACTGAGAGATACAAGAAATTAGCCCATGTATTGTGATTGTGATAAAATGATAGTGGGTTTTATAAATGTGAGTTTTACATTAGATGTTTAGACCTGTCATGCTGAAAGCTAAATAAACATAAACCTAAACAAACCAAAGTGTGTGTCTCTCTCTCCCCTTTTCTCTCTCTATCTCACTTTAACTGAATCTCTTTCTAATTCTGCACCAGTCCTTACATCCCACTTCTAATATTATTTAGTAGTCTTTATTTTCTCTCTCTGTCTGTTGACCATCGTTCCTTACTTATCTCCCTTCCCTTCGTCTTCTCACATGATCAACTTTATTTCTGAAATTGACATTATCTCTCTGTCTCTGTCTCTGTCTCTGTCTCTCTCTCTCTCTCTCTCTCTCTCTCTCTCTCTCTCTCTCTCTCTCTCTCTCTCCCTGTCCGCTGTCCAACACTCCTTACATCTCCCCTTCTGGTTGCCAAGTCCACCACTATCTTATCTTGAGTTCGCTCATACTCCCATTCTCAGATGATGGTCTTCTATAACAAATAACACAGCATGGCACACGACTACTGTACACTCCCCTTATACAGTATACTCAACAGCATGCGTATGGGAAAAGCCAAGCATTTCTTCATGTGCCAGGCCGTTTAAAGATTCACAATCCCCCGTTTGCTTATCACCCTCCTTCCACCGTTTCCCACTCGTCACCCTGTCCCACTGAACTAATTATCCCATGTGTGTGTGATTTATGTATCTATATTTCTGCAGAGAGAGCCTTTTAAAGCGCTTATAGCTTCCACCCCCTCCCCTCCTGTCCCTCCCCCCCCCCCCCCCCTCTCTCTCTCTCTCTCTTGCTCTGCCTCCTCTACACCCTGGAGAAACAGAAAGGAATTTATTGCAGCATATTAATTAAAGATCTTGCGTTTCTAATCACAGATTGTCAAATTTAGACTGCTAGTAGCACTCGGGTAATGATGGATGATTTGCATGGGTGTAATCGGAGAAACAGGAGGCGGCTAAAGTCCACCAATCGCCTCTGGTTAATTTCTCTGGGCCACACCTATACTGTACAGTAAATCGGCGTGCCCGCGTGCCCACATGGGAGCCCATATTTATCACTGTGTGTGAGTGATAGCTTGTGGACACTTGGACATTGGAGAATGCATTATATGTCGGTATGTAAATGACACAAATACATTATTTAGCTGTTCGCCTTCATCTTATTCTTCAATGCTTCGGTATTAGTTCCTCTCAGAAACACAATAAACCATTTTCTGTAAATATAGATAGATAGATAGATAGATAGATAGATAGATAGATACCTTTATTATCCCAGGGGGGAAATTCAGTTGTCCAGTAGTAGCACAGCAGTATACAGTTATTTACAAAGTTACAGATATTAAATACAGATATAAAATATTGTATTTTGTTACAGCATTACAAAGTTTTTTCACATTAGGCTGAATAATCACCTGACATAAAGTATGTTGTGATAACATGATTCTGTAAAAAAAATAATAGTTTAATTGCGACCGTCAGGTCGCATTTACTACCAAAACCTCCACGGGCTGTCCGTCAGTGAGTGAGTCCGTGAGTCACACGCCACACGTCACACTTTTGCCCTGCTCATATCTCCACAACCGTTGCCCCCATCCATGCCAAATTTTGCACACACACTCCTTACCTGCCAAACTACAACCTCCAAGGACCCCCGCAGCTCCAGGGACCCCCAGGTCCCTGGGGGACCCCCAGGTGTAAAAAAAAAATCCGTCCGTGAGTCACACGTCACACGTCACACTTTTGCCCTGCTCATATCTCCACAACCGTTGCCCCCATCCATGCCACATTTTGCACACACACTCCTTACCTGCCAAACTACAACCTCCAAGGATCCCCGGAGCTCCAGGGACCCCCAGCTCCCTGGGGGACCCCCAAGTGTAAAAAATGACCAAATGTGCAAAAAGTACCAAATGACCACCCCAACGGGGCTGCTCACGGGGAATTCCCGGGGACCACCCACTCCTGGTGCTCCAGAACGGATGCAAAAGTGGTGACGCCCCCAGTGGAGGACCCCCTCCACTGCAGCTCACATAAAATGCCGTAACTCGGGCTAGGAGCGTCCGGGAGAGCCGGGGCCGGTACCTATTCGTCCGCCAAGGCAACGCGGAGACCCCACCCCTCATTTCTCACATGGCCCTCTTCTAGCGCCACCATGAGGCCGATTCTTTCAAAACACATTTTTGGACACTGCTCCTAAAATTTTTGCCCTAAAATCACAAATCGGTACACAGTATGTCTACACTCATTTCATCAACTTGGATCTGTCCCATATTGCGCCACCTTCAGGCCGATTTTTAAAACACATTTTTGGCCACTGCTCCTACAGTTTTTGTCCTAAAATCACGCAAATCGCTACACAGTATGTCTACACTCATCTCATCAATATGGATCTGTATACTGTGACCTGACGGTCGCTTATCTCCCGAATAGGGAGTCTTACTGGTATTGATAGTATTATTTTTTTAGTTTCGATTGAGGGAACAGAAATGGTAGGCTACTGTCCGATGCATTAGTGAGGGCCGATATGTGGAACTAAGATAGAAAAAAGTATTCCTTTAATATGTGTGTAATGTGCAAAGTATTAAAGCATTCATCCAACCTGGTATGTTTTGTAATGGATTTAGTGGTGTACATACACGGTAAAACCAGAGGCCAGTACACACCTTCACAGCTGTAGGCCATTACCTTGAAGCTGACTGGAAAACATCTCTCTGCTACCTCCACATCGCCTTAATCACAACTGCAGTGCATGCACACATAAGCATACGCAAACATGCATTTATGTGCATGCACGCACACAGTCACTCTCTCTCTCTCTCTCTCTCTCTCTGACACACACACACACACACGCACGCACGCACGCACGCACACACGCACGCGCACGCACGCACGCACGCAAAAACCTCTAGTCCACATATGGAAACCATTGATCTTTATGTTGTTAGCGGGCCAGTTGGCCGTGGAGTGGTGAGTTGAGATGCTTGCAGTCCCATTAGGTTGGAAGTGCCTTGTTTTAGAGAGCTGTCACCTTTAACCTCCTCACTAGTGCCACACATGTGTTTATGGTGGTTCTGATGGATGATGAGAGATGGATATATGTGTATTTCAAGCCATCAGTTGTTTCTTATACATCATTTGGTCACACACATAGACTGTAAAAAGAATATGGACGAAGCGAAGCCATTGGTTTCTATGCTGCGAAAATGACGTTTTTTTTTTTGTCCCTTGTATGGGTGTCGCCATCATTGTTTGAATGGTACCCCAGGAATCATAAGGAATGCTATTGGCTGCAAACGGTCACATGGAACCGCAGGGATACATGGGAGAATGTGGGAGAATGTGGTGTTGAGCCTCCCGAAATAAAGCACACGAAGAAGAACACAGCAGGCTAGTATCAGTTTAGTTGGCCACTCCCCCCGCAACTTTATCATCAATTTTAACATAAATTGGACCATATTTCCACAAAACGCATATCATGGTGATTGAAAGGGAGTTTTTCACTAGCGACAGGAACCATAAAGTATTTATGACGATGTTTATTAAGGTTAGAAAATCAAAGAGGAAAACGAATGGGGTCCAATGTAGACAAATTATTTTTGGTACCTCGCGGGGGGTAAACAGCGCAACTAGCGGCCAAACATAGGAAGTTTTAGTTCCGTATTGGATTCGTTTTAAATCGCCGGAACTATGACCCTGGTCACACACCGTGGTGGGCACTCTGGGCAGTTACTCTACCCCTCCGCCACCCGGACGGCCCCAAAATGAATTAATTCAATTTAAACTGAGCCATAACCCCTTGAACCCCAACATGCCTATTCTGGTGGAACATTCTGCAAATCTACAAGCTCACTCAGTGTGTCGCGTCATGTGAGATTGTAGATCTGCTATTTTTGGTGAAGAGATTTGGTGTAGAGAGAAACAAGTGGGCCAAGTAGCCTAGTAACTTGATTGATTGATTGATTGAATACTTTTCTACATACTATAAAAACAAGGCATGGTGGCACAGGTTTATACAAAACATCACATTTGCCATGATGAGCTTAGACTTTTTGCAAGGACCAGTAACAATTTGCAGCCACCTGTACTCTAGGTGCTCTTTTAGAGAGGTTTTGGAGGAGGGTAAGGACTTTATATTTTTTATGCCGGTTGGTAGAGCATTCCACATTCTGGTGGCATATAGCAGTAGAACGAATTTGACCCCATTTTTTGTGCCGAAACTGGGTTCAGTGAGATCAGTGGGGCTTCTTCTGGTGTTGTTCCTTCCTGTGTGTGTCTTAAAACTCAGGTCTGCTTTACTAGGAATAGAGAGTTTGAGTGTTGAGGTTAATCCAAAACAAACCATACATATACCGGTAGACACCCACAGCCACAAGTGATGGCAAATCTGCAATGAATCTGCGAGACTTACGCATAGGTCTACTGAGCAAACAAGACATGGTTGTGACAATACAATTGACAACACATCCTGTATGTTATTCCACACATGTGTTGTAGTAGTAGTAATAACCTATTCTCAAAGTAGAAGCAGTGATATTAACAGTGCATCCGTAGCACTTGTACTAATAATAGTCGTATAAGGGAGACATTTTATCCCAGTGGGGAAATTCAGTTTCAGCTTCACCCAGCTGATGGCTGAAGTGTCTTGCTCAGGGACACTAATCACTGACTCTCTACCACTCATCTACTGCCTGTTTAGTTGTAACTTTAGCACTGTAATAATAGCAGAATGTAGTAGTTGTATAAATAGTAGGAGTGGTAGTAGTAGCAACTCTTATAATAGAACACGCAGTTGTTATCAAAAGTTGACATTTGAAGGTCTCCCCTTAACTTTGACAGAGTACAAATGGAACCAAATTGTATTTTAAGCCTGAGTGAAAATGTTGCTTGTTGTCTTCTGTAGAGCACAGAGAAGAACATTGTGGTGTGGGTTAATTTGTTATGGTGGAAGAGCACAGGGCATGGTGTGTGTGTGTGTGTGTGTGTGTGTGTGTGTGTGTGTGTGTGTGTGTGTGTGTGTGTGTGTGTGTGTGTGTGTGTGTGTGTGTGTGTGTGTGTGTGTGTGTGTGTGTGTGTGTGTGTGTGTGTGTGTGTGTGTGTCCGTGTGTCCGCTTGCGTGCGTGCATGTGCGTGCATGTGTGCATGTGTGAGCATGAATTCTGGCATTTGCATAATTAATATTTTAGTGTGCACGACACGTACCTTTAAAATGTTAATTACTCTATGCATGTGCTTGATTAACACACTTTCTTCAATAGTACACCCACAGATCCACAACAGAGAAGTTCTCCAAACGTGATGAGCATGAGCCGTTATTCATCTCATACAGTAAACGCTGCTGTTATCATCCATCTCAGTCAAAAGCATGGGCCAAAGTTGTCTGCTAAAATGGGAAGTGTTTAGGTAGTAGCGCTGAGAAATGGAGGAGAGGAGAATTCAGATAATTAGGAGAGTAGTCAAAATGCTGGTAGAATCCTCCCTCCCTCCCTCCATCAGATCTCTTTACAGCTCCTTACAGCTGTGGATCCGTCAGTCCCTCATGCACCCACCATGACACTTGTTACCTCAAATCAGTTTTCGAAATCTGACTCTGTGCCAGCTCTGTGAAACTCCCTGCTCTCTCTCTCTCTCTCTCTCTCCCTCCCTCCCTCCCTCCCTCTCTCTCTCTCTCTCTCTCTCTCTCTCTCTCTCTCTCTCTCTCTCTCTCTTGCTCTTGCTCTTGCTCTCTCTCTCTCTCTCTCTCTCTCTCTCTCTCTCTCTCTCTCTCTCTCTCTCTCTCTCATCCTCGTTCTCTTTCTCTTGCTTGCTTGCACCTTTTACCTCCTTTCCCCTTTTCTCTCTACCACCTATCTCCCTCCTCTGTTTCTTTTTTTCTTTCTCTGAATCTCTATCCCACCTCTCTCTATTTTCTCCTTTCTCTCTCTCTCTCTCTCTCTCTCTCTCTCTCTCTCTCTCTCTCTCTCTCTCTCTCTCTCTCTCTCTCTCTCTATCTTTGCAGAGAAGATGGAGTGTTCCCAACTCAGATCCAACTTGTGAAAGTGCACAGTCATGCTGTTCCTTTTATACCAAGCCTCACAGTCAGCCTGTCAGTCGGCCTTCAAATCAGTTATATATTTATTTACTTATTTCAAAGCCCCAATCTAGAAGTTGTTTTCCCCTATGCAAATGGCCTATTCCATAGGGTTAATTCTCAAAGCGCAAGACTTTCCATTAAGAGTAAAACCTCTGTTTCCTTCAGTTTGTGTTCACTTCGCTGATATTGAATGTTAGCAATGTATGAAACTAATCTACTATGCCTCAAGAAAGTCAAATAATGTTTCATTTTCTGAATATGCTTACATCGCATGTCATGCAGTTGGAGTTAAGTGAACAAAACAATGTAAAACCCTTGAAATAAAACCTTGCAAACCAGGCACCACAGGGATATCACAATGAGCTTCAGTCATGTACGATTTATCGTATTGCTATTCCATAAACATAGAACATTTTCCCGGCTAATTGAAAACTTTTAAGAGGTCATGGTTGTCACGTTTGTTTTTCCGATCTATTACTCACCCTGTGAAGCCTCGAATTCATAAAGAATTGTTGTTTGTGTTGCATTCCTTCAGGGTGAGTGAAGAATCCAAAGACAAAGAGAATAGCCTACTCCATGAATTGAAGAAAATAGGGGTCTAGAACATTCTGTTTATGATCAAAATAATCATATAGGGACCCCCCCACCCTGACGAGCACTAAGAGTTGAGCCATTACAACATGTTCTATTGTGAAAATAGCAGATCTACATGCTCACAGTCACAACGCCTCACGTTGTTGAGGCAATTTCTGCTTCTAATATTTGACAATTTGGCCAATGTTTAATTTGTCATTTTAGAGTTAATAAAAGGTCCTTAAATTGTCACTTTAGAAATGTGCAGATACCATCTATACACTTAAACTTTATGTTGGTTTGTTTACTGTTGAGTGAGAAAACAATGTAGCACATTAAGTTAATCATCTGGGGACCCCACAAATTAATTTGAGGACCCCCAACAGGTTGAGAACCACTGGTTTACAGTAGACTAATAGGAAATGGGGGTAGAGATTTGGGGAGTGACACGCAGCAAAGGTCGTCGGGATCAGGAGTTGAACCGGCAACACCTAACCCTGTCACTCTGTCAGGCTGCATCAGCATCCTGGGTGCCCGGACCACTACCCTAGGAGATAGGAGAATGAGGTTGTTGACATTTTAGCTGCTGCTAGTGCTAAACTGTAAACACAAATTTCTGCAATGCTGCCGCAAGTTGTGGATAATGTCTGTTGATCAAAATGTAAATGCCTTCATAGAACCTAAAGTTAAGCCGGCAGTACAATGGAATGCGCCGAATGCGGGTGCTTTGCTGAAAGACGATCTATGTCTGTATTTGTATTTTGCACAAAGACTTCTGTCTGTTGAGGGTAGTATTTACCTGAACACTAATTAATTAATTATGCTATATATAGTATATACTGTAACATGGTAAATGGTGCATTTATATAGCGCCTTCATCCAAGGCGCTTTGCCTAGATTGTGCAATACATTCCCATTCACACAAAGATGTAGGAGGAAACCATGCAAGGCACCAACCTGCTCGTCGGGAGCAATTAGGGGTTCAGTGTCTTGCTCAAGTACACCTTCCGGTTGCCAATTAAGCGGACACTCTACCCCTGAGCCACTGCCGCCCCTGTATGCAATGAGTGTCTAGGTGACAACGATTATTAGTCTTAGATTAGGAAATGTCTGTCCAGCTATAAATACTCAGTGTATTTGGAACAGCCTCAGTGCTTTCCTACTGCAAGGCCTAAAAACAATTATTGAATGCCTATGTCATAAGCCAGCACGCTTTGGTTGGGTTTAGAATACTGAAATGGGCACAGTTTAAACCGTTTTGTGCCAAACTGTTATTTATCGTGCTCAGAACCATTCCATAAAAAATATATTTTTTTGATTTTTGAGGGTGTATAATCATTGGATCAAAATAACAACCACAGTAATGAGGCAACAGTGTAGGTGTTATTCTGCAGTACCGGTTTGGCTTTCCAAATCCCAATCCATAAATGGGTTTATAGTGCCAGTTTTTATTTGTTCGTGAAACATTTTTTTGAGTAGCTACAGCATCTCTATAAGCACACCATTGTTTTTGCTTGAAAAAATGTTTTTTTTGCACTATGATCAAATGGATCGACTGAATGGATTGACAAGCGCTGACAGCACTGAAAGACTAAATGTGCCCTGCAAGCATATTGTGACACTGACAAATGGCTGTGTGCAGTATACAGTATGCTTCTATTGCTTGTGAACTCCAGTGCTTTGAGCTACGAGGCATCTGAAACAGTTCTGGTGGGGTGTCAAAGTTTTCCCCATACATAGTACTTTTCCAGAAGCTATGTGTACAGGACCACCTACAATTGATGAATTGAGATATTGCATTAAGAGCAATTAATAGCTGTCCCACTTAGGGCTGTCACAATTATTACATAATTGTCTAATCGCAATTATTTGACATAATCACGATTATTTTTCATAATCGTCATAATCCTTTTCATGTTGAAAAATGTTCATATATTTTTTTTAAGTGATGCGACGCGTTGTGAGCTTGTAGATCAGCTATTTTCACTATCAATGTTCTTTTTTAAGTATAAAGTTGTCAAATATCTCAGTAATTTATTTGTATATTTAGGTTATGTGTCGTATCTACCATGTGCAACTTCAAAGCCTAAAAGCCAAACAGAAATGTAATTCTCAACGACAAAAACACAGACTAAAAATCATTAAATCATTAATCGCAATTATTTGAGAGAAAAATGAATCGTCATGTAAAAAGTCATAGTCGTGACAGCCCTAGTCCCACTATAAGAATGCGCCAGCCCAGTATAAGAGAGAGTTATCTTGCCACTTGAATCTGAGTAATGCAGTTCTCAGCCAGTGGGTGGTTGAGCCTCAAAAATGTGCTAGATATTGTTACAGGGTCATGAACTCAGAGCAACTTACTGTTAATTTGAAAGAATGTTGTTTTATACAATAATATTTTGCAATGCCTTCACGGAGAGGTACAATTCTTGGTCCTGACTCAGCAGCAAAAAAATAAAAATAAAGAAAAGAAAGAAAAAGCAGTTGAGAACCAGCAGTCTATTAGACCAGACAGATTAGAAGGGAAAGGAACTGCTGACAAAATCTGCTTTTGGAAAGTTATGAAAATCTTCAGAGAATATTCAGTACTAATTCAGTTCTGCAGTATAATATTCTTTTAACAGTATACCAGAACAGTACTGTGTGAGCATGGATTCTTCAAGGACAATGTTTTACAAATAGCATTTCTATATTTAACCATAACGTTTTTTGTTCGTTTTTTTGTCTGCTGGAGAGACCCTCCTTTTCATTATGTTGTTGTGAAAATACTATTTGACAGCGATCGGCATGGCCAGTACAGAGAAACTGGAGTATAATGTTTTTTGCTGTTGCAGTCTAACAACAATTAAGGCTAAAAGACACAAGTAATTGATAGAATGTTAACGGCTTTGCCCGCCCGCTGTGTGTGTTGGCTTAAGTTTGTCCCACGTGCAGAAATCCAATCTCCTGTCGTAGAGTAAACAGTTCCCTTCCTAAGACCACCATTGGCGAGGAGCTGCCACAGGGGACTCCAAACTGCACAGAGCTGATGCCAGGCTCTTCAACCTTAACAGGTTCAAAGCCAAGAGCAAAGCCAGCTACGCTGTACACAGAGTCCTGGGCCTTGCCTTTAAACGAGAATACCCAGGTCCTACACCTACATCCTCGACCAAACAGCCACCCACCCAGCAATCCATAAAATTGACAATACCACCCATGCAAATGTTGACCGCTTTCCCTATCTTGGCAGCCCTGTCTCCTCTAGCGCTGACATTGACTCTGATACACCAGACTCAAGTAACGGGTCTTTGAAGACTTAAAGTAAAGGCCAAAACCAAACTCCTGGTCTACAAAGCTGTTGTGTCCTCCCCATCCTGCTGTATAGAGCAGAGTAATGGACCACCTACTGCAGGCACCCAAGAACACTGGAACAAGACCACCTAA
Source organism: Nannobrachium achirus (assembly GCF_963921795.1). Lineage (NCBI taxonomy): Eukaryota > Metazoa > Chordata > Actinopteri > Myctophiformes > Myctophidae > Nannobrachium > Nannobrachium achirus. Next base: position 19,804,287 of record NC_137817.1, read on the forward strand.
CATCCTTAGAATGGATTCTGAAGATCAGCAACCAATATCAGTGTTCTGGAGGATGAGGAGCTCCAGCATGGAACGGCCCTGTAATGCACATGTCCAACAGATGTCTCCCCAAACAGATTCTGTACTCCCAGCTGAAGGAAGGCCAGCGAGTCCCCGGTGGGCAAAATATCTCAGCTTGGAACTGATGAGAACATATTTCTAAAACATACACAGGCTCATGTCAGGTTTGGGCTTTACATTTATATTAGTGGGCTTTTGGGGCTCTGTGCAGCACAGCTTACTCTGTGCAGCCAGCCTGCAAGGTGAACAGTGTGTCAATGTCCAAATAATATTAAACAGATAGGCTATCAGTCTTTCTGGAATTGTTTGCCACTGCCTTGTGGCTTCCTATAGTTTTTTTGTTTTGTTTTTAATTATTATCAGATCAAAGCCTTTTGTTTATAAACGGAAATTAAACATACCTGGGTTTTATACTGTAGGTAGAATAGCCTATAAAGTGATTGCTGCCCCCTCACCAAGCCACTTAGTTTGATGTTAATATACTGTAGGGCCAACACAGAGCCTGCCAAGGTCAGGCTTAACTTTTCAGGCCTGATTAAAGCTCTAGAAGGAGCAGCGACACAAGATGGAACAACACAGTGTCGCAGAGACAAAGTGACAGCACAGCAAAGAAAGGCTGAAAAAGACTCTTCCCTGCCCACACTGCACCCAAGATATGTGGGTCATGGATCGGCCTCTACAGCCATCTCAGGACCCTCAAATAAATGACCCTACAGAAGACAGTTTGTTGAAGCGGTGAAAGCCGCTTCCAAGGAGTGGCTTTGTCTGTCCCGTACATGTTTTTTTGAGGATTCCCATAGATTCTCAAGGAGTTTTTTGTCTGTACCGTACATGTCCCGTGCATGCAGAATTGAGGATTGGTCAAGCTTCACATGACAATTTGGCCCTCCAGACAAAATCATTAATTCATTCAGAATTCATAAAAATATAGAACTAAAGCACATAGAAAGTATAGATCTAGAACACAGAATGTATAGATCTAGAACACAGATTTTATAGCTCTAGAACACATAGAATAAAAATTCACCGCTTCACTTCGAACCGAGGTTTGATTTTTTGAGCGGTGGTAAACCGCTCCATAGAGTGGCTGTGTGTGTGTCTGTAGCCATTTCTCCTCATGTTTTGCCATAGCAATGTGTGTGTGTCTGTAGCCTGTACATCCTAGACTTATATCCTAGTCTGAAGACGTTATGCAAGCACGACCAACGCTCACTTCACATTGGGTGTGATTTTTTCTACTTTGAGTGACTGCAGATGATGAGGATGATTATGATGACGTAAGACAATAGTTTGTTGCACAAATTTGTAGCACAATCTCTAACCAGTAAGATGCCCTAAGGACGTCTTACATAAAATGGACAAGGACGGAATTAATTTGCAAGTGTGACTCGCGTCCCTAACCCTAACCCTAACCCTAACCCGGTAACCCGCATTCCCAGATATGGGCTTAATATTGATGACATCAGGGATCTTGGCCATATATGGAGCGTGACATGAGGCGTGACGGATGGACATGATCTGCAGGTTTTCATACTGTTTGCGACCTACAGTCGCAACACATCATTATTCACACGATCAACCAAAAACCCCGCCCCCATTATTACTTCCACCACCTCTTCCTCCCATCGCTCCATATGTTCACTTGACAACAAATCTGAAACCATGGCAACGCCAAAATGTCAGTCGCCCATTTGGGGTACGAAGGGAAAGATAACATTGACACAGGCCGGGATGCTGCCAAGCTGACAATAAGAAGATATCCCACTGAGATAAGTAGCCTACACCCCCCCTTACAGCACTGCACAATACCACATTCAGAAGGAAGAGTGGACAAGGTGTTTTTGTGAGTGTATGTGTGTACAGTATTTGTCCATTTTTGCATGTTATTGTGGGCTTGTGTGCACGCACGCACGCACGCACGCACGCACGCACGCACACACGCACGCACACACACACACACACACACACACACACACACACACACACACACAAATAAGGCAGTACAGATCTTCTTCTACCATTTCCGTCCGCCTTTGTCATAGGAAAATCAGACACCGATGCTTGGGAGGCACTCAAAATAGACTGTGAAAGACGATGACATGGTTTTGATTACAGGAAAACATTGATTGTGTGACTGTGAATCACCACCAGTGCAGTGACGGTCTCTGCTCCCCAAAGTGGAAACAGGTGTGCGGGACGCTTTTGAAATGGCATCTCGAAAAAAACATAAACATACCGGCTGAATGATATTTGGCCAAATTTGAGAAACATTTATTACAATACACTTTCAAAACGAATACATAATTTGATATACAGTAAAGGGCCATCATACTTTGCGTAGCTAGTAGCCTACATCATTTTTGGTTTCTTATTATAATGTTCTTATCCGGAATTTTTTATATGAATAATCTATTGATTTAAATATGAAATGTATTTAATCTAATCTTATTTCCTCTCCACTTCATGTATGCTCAAATCTACAATATGCTATGTGGCAACATGTGCAATTGTACATAATGCCAATAAAGCTTAATGTATTTAGTAGAATTGAGAGAGCGAGAGACAGTGAGAGAGCAGAGCAAGGCAGAATGAGGTCATGATGAGAAACACAAAACTCAACTCAAATGCAGACGGTGTAAAATGCTAAACCAAAAACTCCCAAAAGCAAGCCATGCTGGAACAGTTTGAATATGATTTCTTGCTATATAGAGCATCGCAGTGAGGTGTCGGAAGTAAAGCAGCCCATTCATTTTCACCATAGGGTTTTTCATTATCAGCCACGAAGTCGTAGCAATTCAATGTACACTTACCACTAGGCTGGTGGTTGTAAAATGGTTCTATATGCTCCTGTAGAACCCCCGAGTATGTATGCAATCACTCTAGTTTTAGTAAAAACACGTTTTAATTCTGGGAGTGTAGTTACCGGTATACACAGTCTTGTACCCTGCCCTTTTTTCAGCTTTCTAATTAATCGTTGCATTAAAAAAAACATATTGTCATGATTCCTCACCAGCCGAGGTGGCTTTGTCCGAGGCTTAAAAACGTTTAAATAAATACTTTATGAAATGTCTATGGAAGAAATGAATGGGGAAAACGCTTCCGACACCAGAGTGAGGACGGGGTGGGACTTCAACTGTGATGCTCTATAGACAACTTCTCACTGCTATGTCCAGAACTCTCTGTGCAATGTAAAATCAACTTGGTGTTTTTGTTTGATTTGTTGTAAATATACAGTCCGCACTGGATTTCCGAACGACAACTCACCAAGTGCACTGAATAAACGAACGACAACATGGCACACCAGTGCACAGCGTTAAGTGCGCATTTCCAAACGCACCCTAGATCTCATCCATGCATGATGTGCTGCCTGGCCATGAGCTCTGATAAATGAAATAGTGAGGCACAGATGTATCAAGTTATGTTTGCATACAAGGTTTTGTGTGGCCTTTTTACAGTTACAGGAGGTCAATAACATATTTAAGATGCAGCTGATGGTAATGACTCAAAAAATCAATTTGTGCATTGGATTTTAGCTTCCTACCAGTCTACACCAGTGTTTCTTAACTAGGGGGTCTTGAGGCCGGATGGATGCCTTTCCTGATGCAACCCTACCCAATATTGCTCCCTCAGCCTATTTGTCCTCCCGTAGATTACCCACTCCATATAGCCTTTTGTCACCACAGACTCACCCACAAGGTAGGGAGGGGGCCACAAAGCACCCCCCCCCCCCCCCCACGAACACGTCTGAATTCTCAGACAAGTTCACGTCACAATGACCCCAGCATACTGTCCAACATCAGACACAAATGATCCATCACTTTTTAGTTAATTAAATTAAATTGAGTTTTCCCTAGCATCCCTGCTGATGCAACAAAGGTACTGTATGTATTGGAAAATAATAAGCCAAGCATCCCACCATACCTATAGTACCATTATATAGAAATCCTTTCAATTAGCTTAAGTGTGTGTATTAAACCGGGTGTAAAATGGGTGGAGTCTTCACTTTTAAGGCAAAATAATTATATAATTTGAAGGCATTTCAAATGCTAATTTCTACTGCTCATTGTCTGATCCTCATGTTTTTTTGGGGGGTTTTTTTCTTCTTTTTTAAGGAACTGAGTTTATTACGTTTTCTCTCCTCTCTGATATGAGAGTGGAAGCAGTCCACCTCCTTTGTATTTTATTTTAAAATGCAAAACCCTCGACAGGCAGGTGAATTTATTTTCCTTGTACCTCCCAGTGAGATTTACCATATATGCATATACATTTCACCAGTGAAATCAGTGTGCAGTGTCAGGCAGGAAGATGTATACCGGTAGGATGTCAGTGTCATGAACACTTTGACAGTGATGGACATATGCTATATCAAGGAGATGAAATGTTTTGATGGTCAAAATAAAAGAAAATTAATGAAATTCATGAAAAAGAAATGAAATGAAATACATTTTATTAGAGCTATAGGCCTACTATTAAACAAATTACATAAAATGTAATGAATGAAAATGTACTATTGTACATTCAATTTCAATTTGAGACTTAAGACATGAAAATGGTATGACATGTATGATATATTGTAGATCTTACCAATTCACATTCCCAAAGGGAGCCACTTGGATGCATCTTTTGGGAGATCTTCCAGATCAGTGGACTGAATGCCTGTACAGCGCTCTGATTGGTTGGCCTTGACAGAGACTATACATCAAAGGAAAGGATCTGCAGCAGGCACGTGCACACATAGACATCAAAGGGGGCTTGAGCCCCTGCCCTTCTACCCGTCTGTAAAAAGTGCCCTCTCCAGACCACGAATGCAGTTTTTGCCATGTTGAAAGAAATGCAAAGCCCTCTTTCCATGCCATACCTGAAGGCAGCATTCAAGAGAATTACCTTGTCCAAACTCTCCTGAACTTGAATGCAGCATCTTATGTTGAATGAATTGCCCTCTTTGTGTAGAAATCCAGAATCGAAAATAGCCGACCTCCAAGCTCACAACGCGTAGCAGAGCGACGCGTTGTGAGCTTGGAGGTCTGCTATTTCTGATGTATTCACCAATAGGCCCTTTTAGAAATGTCAGCCCCTGCCTCTCTAACATTCTCTGCACGTCCCTGATCTGCAGTGCTGGTGGGAGAAGCTGTCATCTCTGTGGGTGGAACATACCATCCCCCCACTTCTAGGACTGACGTATTCCCATATCACCAGGAGTAACAATTTGACTTAATTCACTCAAGGGTCACCTTGTTTGAGGGGCCTGAAAGAGAGACGGAATGACAGAGAGACGGACAAAAATACTCAGACGAGGAGATAATGACAGACAGAGAAAGGGAAGGAGACAAAACAGAGTGAGAGGCGGTAAGAAAGTGTGTGGGAGAGAAAGATGACAGACAAAGAGAAGGAGGGAGAAAGGAAACTTCCCATTTTTCTGACACTGTTTCCTTAGATGCATGCAGTGGCTTCAGTGAGCATGCAATCTTGCAACGTCAAACATGACAGGGAAATGCAAGGCTTTCTGCACCATTTACTGAAAATAATCATAGTGCAGGACAAAAATATGATTCAAAGGTCACTTCCTCTTGCCCTGTTGTTATCCAGCTCCCCTATTTAAAGACCAAGATGGCTGGCCAGAGCTGTAAATCGTGATCCGAGGTGGTTGGCAGTGGGGAATGGTCATAAAGAAGCATCGTGTCAACGCTGCGCTCTGCACGCTCTGTCACGAAATGCACATTAAAGAAAATAAACGTGAGATAAGGCTGCCAGCCATTTGGCAGTTTTCAATTAAACTGCGCCTGGCTAAAATTAGCATACCACTAGTGTTCATCAAGGTTCGTTAAGGCTGTTCAGCCCCATTCCAATATATTTATGAATATTCATGTAATTCAGTATTCCGTAGTGCTGTTCCAAGATCATTCGGTCCTATTTAGAACTTAAATGACAACATCAGACAATATCAGAACTTGTAAACTGGGCTCATTTATGACAGACTGTGCAGGTCTTTTGTTCTTTTTCTTTTTTGCCTCGAAAAATCTAATTTAGACAGCCAGACAAACCCCTAGATTTAAAGTGGATGCGAATGGGTGCAGTCTTGAAAGGTGTCGCTTGAGCTAACACAGAAGCACTGATGTCCTTTTCATGCATACACGCTACAATGATTTCCCACAAATTTCCTTTCATCAGCACTTAAGGTACATTTAAATTCATGGTAAAACTAAGGAGCACAGGAATTACACAAATCACATCCTTTGAGGAGTTTGGTTCTGGTTATAATTGTAGATGGAGAAGTGCATTTATATTTGATTCACCAATCTCATTGATATTCGTTTTACAGATCAGTCGTCAAATGAATGAAAAACTCTAGAAAACTCTAGAAAAAAAACGTTAGAAATAGCTAGAAGGAAACAGCATGTGTACAGCATTTGTGGAGATAAAAAGCTAAGTCGACAGAGTCATCGGCTATGTTCCTTGTTTGTATAGCCTACATCATTGTATTGATTTCTCAAATGGTTATCTAACTGCACCCAGATCGCCACCACTCATTGCTGTGATATGACTCAAGATACAGATGGTACTAAAGGGTTTGTCCACTCATGGGCCAATAGCTCACTGTAATTAAGCGCAATTGAGCACCAATTATTTATTTAGACATATTTGAGGTTAAGTGTCCTGTTTAGGGTCAATAGCCATTAGGCCGTAATGGACAGCTGAATAGCTGCTTTAAACTCACATTATGTTGAACCTGACCCTTTGCAGTGGATGTTTGAAGAATAAAACAAAACCAAACCAAAACATTACTTATCACTGCCAAATAGCTTCTATGAAGTGAATTGTAAATATAAAATCACACTCGTGTGACTGTGAACTGAGCGGTGGAGGCTGCGTGTGTGTGTGTGTGTGTGTGTGTGTGTGTGTGCGTGTGTGCGTGCGTGCGTGCGTGCGTGCGTGCGTGCGTGCGTGCGTGCGTGCGCGCACGCGTGTGAATGTGAGTGTGAATGTGAGTGTGAGTGTGCCTGGCCTCAGTGGCCTGAACAACAGCGCTCTCCCTTAACATGTGTGGTCACAAAAGGTACTGCAGGCTACATACAGACAGACACGCACACATACATACCCACACACACGGCCACGTATAGGAGACGGCTCCACCGCTCAAAAATGTGGGTATACTCAACCAGTCATTGGTCATCATTAGGCAAGTACAGTACCAATAGATAGTCAAAGTATTTTCAGAAGCATGTATATTTGTATTTTCTATACTTTGAGGTATATTGAGCATTTATTTAATGAAAAAAGGGGGGGCAAACTCTATTCTGAAAATAAAAAGTTGAACTGCCTTTAGGTGCATTTATCTTCTGTTACACCACTGCTTCTATGTATAGCCATGGGTTGCTGTTTTTGTTCACAGACAGGTCTAAACATGTCACGTTATGCTCACGGCTCGTTCCCCTCTAACCTCTTCCAGTTTGTTTACACTTTTACAGTGACACTCACACACACACAGTCCAGAGGACTGCAAGGACCACGGTAGCACATCCAGAACGCACATTCACCATGTTGCTGTTTTAACAGTGAGAATGTGGACCAATTTCCTGTAAACGTAACAAGTGGAGACATGAATGAACTACTGTCAGACTATTTTGGCAGCTGCTTTCACCCACCTACTTGGCACTGCTGTTCAGTGTTTTCTGAGTTCGTTGACAGTGAATGAGCACTTGGGAGATGAAGCCATAACTCTGCTACCTTGGCAGGGCTCTCTGAAATTCAGAGTCTGAATGTTCACACATGAACAAAAAAGCTCAAAAAAGTGATTTCATCTTCCATAAGACTGAACTCCACAGACTGAATTCTCCACAGACTTCCACTAACTGCTTGCAAATGAAGCTGTTTAGGTAATGTCATAAACCACAGTGTGTGTGTGTGTGTGTGTGTGTGTGTGTGTGTGTGTGTGTGTGTGTGTGTGTGTGTGTGTGTGTGTGTGTGTGTGTGTGTGTGTGTGTGTGTGTGCACAGTGCCTTGTATGCTAATGCGGATTGCGGAATGACTCAAATTGACTCTGCAGTCCTCATACCTGAAGTTAAAAAAACTTTAATGCTCTTTACTTGCTCTGAAAAATGTCAAATGCATACTGCTGATGCAGAGGGACAGCAGCAATTCTCTTAGCTATTGTGTAAACTCCCTGTCCCAGTTTCCAATGAGTTCCCTTTAGGTGAGTGAGTCATAATGGATGGTGGTCACTCAGCCATTTTACCTCCACGGTTGGACGCGTTGGTGCCAGACTCTTTCCCTACTCACCTCTTGTTCCGTTTCCCCTTCAGGACAGGCTGGTGGCAATCGCTCGTAGCCAGCAGCAAGTTAAATGGAATAGAATAGGATATAATTGTCATTGCCATGGGGAACATAGAAACCATTGACACAACTAATTACACTATACACATATTTGAATACTCTATATCCAGGGTTCAATTTGTAAAAAGAAAATAACTTAACCACTTGAGCCCTACACAAGATTGAATATATGACAAATAGTGAAAATAGCCAATCTAGACTTACTTACTCTTATTCTGCACTGCAATTTACTCTATAATTTTTCTATTTCATTCTTACTTTGTTATGTATTGTATTAAAATTTGCTTTTATATATTATATATATATATATACAGAGTATATGCGACCTTCGGTCGCAATTAAAAGGTACTTCAGCATCAGCAAACAGAAAAGGTGACAGCCATATGAAAACATATATTACATGAAAACAGTTAGTTGGTTTAGCCCACCAATAAGAAGATTTTATCATCATTCGTTGAACCCGCGATTCTGTCAATCCGCGGCCTGTTATTTTCTGACAGCAGACCGCTTTTCTCAATGACAGACAAGTTGTGCTTCTATTCACAGTGCTATGGAAGCAAATGAATACTTTTTAAATCAATATTTTTGGTCAAATTATTGATTCTGTTCATAAGTCCGCATACTAAGCTCAATAATGTACAAGGAGGCCTTCAGTATTTGTTCCATGTTCACACAAGGTGATTTTATTATCTCTAAGTGCACTGTGCACTCACTGACTGCACTCCCAGTAAACCAAGGAAGAATAGCCGCCACAGAGTTTTCGAATCAGCTTCACGGTATGGTGCTATAATACGTTTTGGCCTATACGTTTTGAATAAGTCTTGTACAATAAAGAATTCCCCTGCGTTTCTTGGATCCTGGCGCAACTCCTCCATATGCCCATTTGTACCAGACTACATTTTGCGCCATTTTGTGTTTTCCTCAAAACACACTTTTTGCTACTACTTTTGTTCTAACCTCACATAAATTGGTACACATTATCTCCAAAGTCATGTGATCAAGATCTATCTTGTATCAGATGTATCTGATGTTTTATATTCCTCTCCAATTGAATAGCCTTGAGTAGGCAACCCTGCATGGCAAAAACCTTCGCTCAGATTGTTGCTCAGAGGAGTGCAATTTTCTACAGTAGTTAAAGGGATATTCCACTTTCAACAGGGAGCAGTGGTAGGGCTTCTCTCCACATACAAACCCATTGTAACTTCAAACTCCATTTTAACCATGATAGATTCATTAAAAACACCCATTATTTTTTCTGGTGACTCATTTTACCTTCCTAATACGTTTTTTCGATAACTTTTTTCATTTATTTTTAATAATTATTTGGAAAAATGGGAAAAATGAAATACAAATAAATAATTATTAAAAATAAATGAAAAATGTTATCGAAAAAACACAGCCTGCTCACATATTAGGAGGGTAGTATGAGTCACCAGAAAAAATAATGTGTGTGTTTTAATGAATCTATCATGGTTAAAATGAAGTTTGAAGTTACAATGGGTGTGTGTGGGGAGAGGCCCTGGGCCTGGAGGGCCTGGTAACATTTACATCAAATATCTAAATATTCAATCAAGCTAATTAAAAACTGTTCAGGGTGTTCATAAAAGCCTGATTAGATGATAGAATTACCAAACGTTTTTTTGAAAGTGAAATACCCCTTTAAATTTGAGTTTACTTTTATTAGTTAATGTCCACTTATTTCATTGCTTACTGAAATTGTATATTGAATAATGAATTATTATTCACACAGCACTGGCACTAACTTCCAGACTACAGTACAGCAAGATACTGTTCAGAGGTTACTGGCTGAAGAGACTCCCCAGCATCCCTCTGTGCATTTTGCTGCATTTGCATGTTATAGTATATGAAAACGTCCAGCGCATGTCGGTCTGTCCGTCCGCCCGTGTGTCACGCTGATAAACAACATTTCGTTACCTATCAAGTTGAGATCCTCTCCCCCATTCCATCCATGAAGGCAGGTCACAAAGGGTTGTAAGTAACACATTTGGTGTAACACTCACTGACATGGGTCTGTGGCACGTCGCTGATTGGCTGTGGCTTTCACAGGCTTTAACAAGCTGTTTAACTGAATGCTGCTCAGTCAGCTGCTTTTCAGCGCAACCTGACAGTCGCTTCTTGGCCTTAGGGCGTCTTACTTGTTGTATTAATGTGTGATTAATTGCCATGGGGCATGCATTTGTGGGATGTATGTGTTATTGTGATTAATATCATTGATTTGTATTCATTTAATCATGTATGGGTGGCAGTGACTCAGGAGATAGAGCGGCCAACTTCTGGCTGCATGTCAAAGTGTCCATGAGCAAGAGACTGTGTGTGTGTGTGTGTGTGTGTGTGTGTGTGCGCGCGCGTGTGTGTGTGTGTGTGTGTGTGTGTGTGTGTGTGTGTGTGTGTGTGTGTGTGTGTGTGTGTGTGTGTGTGTGTGTGTGTGTGTGTGTGTGTGTGTGTGTGGGTGTGTGTGGGTGTGTGTGTGCACGCAATTGCGAGTGTGTGTGTGTGTGTGTGTGTGAGAGAGAGAATGTAACATTTGCATATATTGCATTGTAAAATACATTTGAAGGGTCAGAAAAAACAGAAAGTTGCTACTGTATATAAATGCAGTCCCTATATACCATTTACATAGCAGTAGGAGGCAGAGTACCTGGCTACATAATTGAAGTGTCCTTGACCTTGAAGACACTTAATACCTAACTGAGCAGGCTGAAGCTTTGCATGGTTTCCTCTGGCATTGTGTGAAAGGGTAAATGTAATGCACATTGTAAAGTACTTTGAAGAAAGGCTCTATATGCCCCATTTAACATTTACAATATGAATTTTATGTATATAAGGGGAGAAACTGTGATAAGGGTCGTTGCAGGGAGCACGCCTCCCCTCTGTGACAGCAAGGGTTGTGATTGAGTGAGTTTGTGTGTGCCTGGATGCCATAAAGAAAAGGATTGTTTCTCTATTGAGAAGCTGCCAGCTTGCTTTAATTTCCCTCAGTCATTACAAGGGTGTCAGAAGTGGGATGTCGTCTGTCAAGAAATCACGCGCTGTAAAGTTTGAGGCACCAGTCGAGCTCCACGGAGCACGACTTTGAGGCACAGGTGTTCAAGGCAGGGGCGTTTTCAGGAATTAGATTCAGGGTAGGCGAAACGGCAGCCCCCGAAATGCCAGACTCCCCCCCCCCGCCTCCCTCCGGTACAGGTGATGGCCCAAATCCCCCTCCCCTGCCACTCCATGAAGACAAAAGTAAGTAAGTGAATGGATACGGTGGTGACTGGCTGCCTGGGAGAGTATTTTTTGCAGGTCTTTCAGTCCGAGTGTATCAAAAAAGCAACTGGGTTAAGCACCGTTGCTCCGACCAGTTTAACATTCACCAGGTTAGGATTCACCAGCGTCAGTAGGTTAGCATTTCACCAGGTTAGCATTCACCAGCGTTAGTTGGGTTAAGGTAAGGTTTAGGGTAAGGTTTAGGTGTATCTCCGTCCCCCAGACTTTCGTCACCTCCGCACAGCCAATCACAAGCTTCCGCTGCCTTAATCCAGTTGCCTTTTTGATAGACTCGGACTGAACGACCTGAAAAAAACACTCTCCCGCCCGTCAATGGACAAAGAACCTATGGACGAGCAACTATTTTTGTCGAGTTGGGGATTCCTATTTTATTTTTTATTTTTTTCAGTCAGTGTTTTTGTAATTAAGGCGAGATCAGATCACACTTAGGCGACCGCCTGTCAGACTGTACGCTGACTACGCGGCTTACGCCACTGGTTCAAGGAGGTCTGTTAGCTAACTATGGGCATCCAGAAAAGCAGGATTACTAATACCCTTCTACAGACTTTGAGCAAATGTTTACTGCAGTGAAGCCCCTGGGGGCTGTTGGAGTGTGGTGCGTTGAACTGCGTTCCATTTTAGTAAAATGTCTTCCAAATAGTCAGTAGCACATTGGGCAGTGGTTCTCAAGGTGAGGTCCGGGGACCCCCGGAGGTCTTTGGGAGGATCTAGGGGCATGGGATCCCCAGGGCAATTAGTTAAACAAGCACTTCCATTATTTTAAACCTTAACTTCATATAATTGGTCCTCTCTAATGGTCATGATTATATGGCAACATTTCTTGGAAAGTTAGCATGATGAAATAGAATGCATTAATGTTCTCACATTCATTACAGTTTGAAATCTTCACAGCCCTCCCAACAGACCTGCGGAGTCCGCACTCCGCAGTGCAGACCTATATAGCCTGTATTAAGATCAAACAGGGTGAAGTGGTAGCATCAAAATAATTTAAACAAAAATAGCTCATCTACAAGCGCGCAACACTTTTTTTGTAGTTTTGAAACATTTAACAACACATATCTTGTGGGGGTCCCTGGCCAACATACATTTGAATTTGGGGGTCCTGCATGAAAACCACCGATGCAGGGGGGTGTGTGCCACGACTTCAACAGTGATTTTCTATGGCAGTGATTCTCAAAGTGGGGTCCGGGGACCCCCAGGGGTCCTTCCTTGAGGGAGTTCCAGGGGGCCCCACCAAATGGACCCTAACAAATCTGTAACTCAGAGAGTTAAATTAACATCGATTTTACTACTCATTACTTATTTGTTTACTTATAAATTGAGGTCCCAGAGATAGAAATGCCATGGGGGTCCGTAACCTAATGCATGTCAAATAGGGCCATAGGGGTCCTTGGAATTAAAATGTTTGGGAATCACTGCTAGAGCCGTAAAAAAAACTGGGGGTCCCTGGCATATCTTTTTAAATGGGGGTCCGCGAGTCAATTTGGGGGTCTTCGACAAATTGACGACAATCGACATGAAAAAGATTGAGAACCACTGTTCAACGGAAGCCATGCACTCCGGTAGGCTGCGCTGTGCCCGCGCGCGCAGCACTGCGCGCCCCCACACAGCCCTCAGTGAACGTGTTTGAGCGGTAGCAGGCAGTAGCGCCGCACTAACTGTCTGAGAGCAGAGCACACTGCCGAATGAAGCCAGCACACTGCTGGACTGAGCCCGGACCTTGCTCTCAACTTCTATGGATACTTCCAAGTAGGAAAGAGTTCCCACCGAAAACGGATAGGCCTATTTATCACAGTATGGAAGGGTGAGTTGCTGTGTTTTTTGCGTGTTTTATTCCATGCGAACGAATGAATCACTTCAGCGGTAGAAAATGACAGTAAAAGTTGCTCGCAGTCAGTCATATTGTCATAACGTTAAACTGAAGCTGCCGAGCAACGCTGCTCTTTTTCTATCGCAGCCGATGCTGAGTGTTGCGGCGGGGGGTGGAGTGGAATGCGGTAAACGGATTTTTTTGCATGTTTTTTTGCAATGAAATGGCATGCGTTGCCACTTCATAAGCATAGCCTATATTACAATTTATAGAATATATTCTGTGATATGATAACTGTGCCTTCGTTAAGCGCACGTCCCCAGCCCGGCCGGGCACCCCCATCCCTGCTGAATTGTGCTCACTGGTTCGGAATTGACAGGCAGAAAGAGTGTGTGCATGGCTGAATGAATAACCAAGAGGGTCCCCCCGACCCCCCCATCTGCCGCAGGGCGAAGAGAGGGAAAGTTGTTGTGCTTGTTGTATTCCTGCGTGTTTGGAGACGGAGCTCTCACTGCAGGTAATTCACTTTTAAGTGCACGGGACTGGGACGATATCTCGGGTGTGAAGGAAAAGCTGCAAGCGTGCGAGGGGCGAGAGAGAAAGAGCGCAAGAAATCTGACGTCGTCAGCATCGTTTTGCATGGGTCAGTGCATCAGTGTATTGCCTCGCTTTTTAAAAACGGGCTATATGGACACGATTTGCATCATAGGTTGCTATACTTTAGTGCAATGTCCACGCTCAGGGCTATTTTAAAAGCGAGCCGCTGAGATTTCAGGCGTTTAACATGCATGCAATAGGAGCAGGTGCATCCTTATCGATAACCATAATCAGCCACTAGCAAAAACCCAAGGATCAGCATTTTTGCTCTAGAGAGCAGCTAAATGCATGATATCATGCACTGCAAGACGCGATGGTGGAAATAATGAACAGAAAAGGGTTGTTCTTCTATATACCTTTTTTCTGCACTCAAATAAACCCATCGAGTCTATTCCTGCTCTGCTGCAAACTGCTGTTCTAAATAAGTAGGCTACTATACATTTGTTACCAGCGAAATGTGGTGGCAACCGGCGGAACCCACTATTAATATTCTATGCAGCTGGAACCCACAATTCTCCCAGAAAGGATAGCCTACATACCTTCATCAATACTACCGTTCTCTCGCTTTTTAGAGTACCGAAAGCTGTCAACTGAAATAAAATATTACATCAGATTCATTTTTGTAGATAAGAATATGCAAAGTAGCTCATTTTTGTATTCAGACAGATGGAGATCGGCAGACACGTATTGACTGGTGGAAACAGACTGGGGGTTAGTGTTTCTGTTTGAGACTGCCACAAGCCTGGGGCTTCAAGAAAATGTGCTTAGGTAGGCTACTGTAACTGTATACATAGTTACCTACATGTTGAACTGGCACACAAGGAAAGAGTAAGAGATACCTTAATTTGTATTATTATGTTCTCTTGTGCTCTTCTGCATGGGTAGCCTACTAGGCCTACTGCTCTTCTGAAAGGCTGGGTGACCTGTCTGTAGCGACTGGGGGCAATCCAGTAATCAGCTCACAGGCTGCTCAGCTCTCTGCTTTGTCGGTCTGAGTTCTCATTATCCATTATCATTTTGATCAAATCTCTCCGCAAAAGCCATGTAAATACAGTTCTTGTCTACTGCAGATGACAAAAGAGCCAGTTATTAGGATAACGCTGTGTTGAATGGGATATGAAGCATGCATGCATGCAGTCTTTTTGTATGTGTGTATTGTATCCTGTCCCCTGCCCTGCAACACTGTTTGTGAACACACACACACACACACACACACACACACTCACACTCACACTCACACTCACACTCACACTCACACTCACACTCACACTCACACCCACACTTACACTCACACTCACACACACATTTTCACTCGCACACGCACATGCCATCCATCACGCCGTGCATTGCTGCCTGCATCCTCTCTGCTTATTACTTTGCCCCTCAGGTTCCGCGCTCTCTCCTCTCAGTCTCACCTTTCTGCAGGCAGGCAGCCAAACAGCTGTCCATCGACTTGCTCTGTTGGGCTACATTACACACTGCTTTTCCTCTGGCCCCCGCCCCCCCTCCTTTCCTGCTACCACCCCATTGCTCTTCCACCTGTTTCTCTCACTAGCGTGGTTGGAGTCCAGCCTGTGGAGCCTCCTTGCCACGCCTTACGTATAGCTTTTAGTGGCAGCGCCCGTGGTTGGGATTTGAATGAGGTTTTGTTCCGGTGTCTGGTGTACTGCTTGCTGCCTTCATGAATTCGGTGTGAGTCCCCCCCGCCCCCACCCCCTTGCTTTTTAGGGTGTGTGCATGGGCTGTGGGATGTGTGGGCTCTATAGCCACAGCTTGTACACACTAACATACCAGTATATATCGTCACTGTCGGGCAGGAACCTCGTATCTCCAAAGTTTCAAATTTGTATGTTTTTTTTGTAAAGTAAAGCCCTGCTTCATCACACAAGACTGTCGCACATTAAGACTACTGGAAATAGCAGATCTACAAGCACACAACGCCTCATGGTCGGCTATTTTCCCTATTTTAAACAGTCTTAAAAATGATAAATACAAAACAAACGGTTTTGGACATACAAGGTCTCCACCCGACAGCGACGATATATATATAGGCCTACTGTATGCATATCAAATTATATGCATATACTGTATATAAATGGAATGTTTTGCGGGTGGGGGGGAAAGAAGCCCCTCCGTGTTCGTTAGATCTTGTCATTCTCCCTCCTCTGTGTGCTTCGCTCCACAGGCCGGGTGAAAACGGCATCAGCACGACCCCCCCCCCCTTTTCCCTCCATTCCTCCTCCACTCTACTCTATATGCACAGAACAGAACAGATCCCCTTCTCCCTCCCTCCCTCCCTCCCTTCACTCTCCCTTCATCTTTGGGGTCTCCCAAGGGGCTTGTGAGCGTCTGTTCGTGCCAAATGCCAACACTCTGTAGACCGGCAGCCCCCCCTGCTCCCCTCCCTCCTCTGTGTGAGTGCGTTGGGGGGGTTCTTTAGTGTTCCCCTCTCCTTCCAGGCTGGGGGTTGCCTGCCTGTTGTGCGCTGCTGTTTTGTCCCCACTATTTTGTGTGTGCGTGCGTGCTCGCGCGCGTGTGTGTGCCTGTGCCAGCTATTGTTCTCAGCAACTGCTGGAATTCTCCTGAATAGCTTGGGTCTCAAACCCGGTAGCCACTCCAGATGTCCAGTGGTATTGTTGTCTGTATCTTCTTCATATCTGTATCTGTATCTTCTCCCTGCCTACTTCTCCATCTTAAACACCATCTTACACATTCTGCCACACTCGGTATTTTCTTCTAATAGCCTCAAATGCCCCCTTTCTGTATCACACTGCCCTGCCTCATCTCTCTCTTTCTCTCTCTCTCTCTCTCTCTATCTCTCTCTCTTATTCTTGTCTCTTGCTTTCTCCCCCCCCTCTCTTTCTCCCTCCTCTCAACCGACGCGCCAGCCCTTTCTAATTGTCTTACTGGAAGCTCTTGCCTACCTGCCATTGTGTTTGACGTTAGCCTGGAGACCTCCCCGCCCGCATGATGATGATGACACACCTGCCAGGCGAAAAAAGGAGCAGTCAGTGTTTGAGACCGCCATTATTCACAAACACAAAAACGGCGCACAGTGACACATTTCACCAAACTGTTTAGGACGATTATGACATTGGATATGTTGCAGACCGCAGGCGAAGGGCTTGTTCACACTTTCCGAAAGCCCGACAACTGGGAGCTTGTGAACCTAGGCAGGCACTTGTGTTCTTTAACCTTAACCCTTTACCCCTCATGATGAGCATGTCATGAGGGCTATAAATCATCTTTCCAAGCCACACAAATGGGGGAAAAAGAAGAGCACGGCAATGAACTTGTGTGCGTGTGCATGTGTGTGTGTGTGTGTGTGCGTGCGTGTGTGTGCGTGCGTGTGCGTGTGTGTGCGTGCGTGTGCGTGCGTGTGCGTGTGTGTGTGTGTGTGTGTGTGTGTGTGTGTGTGTGTGTGTGGAGACTGGAGACCATTATTAATGGAGGCATGCCATGTTTACATATACATGCAGTACCATACACGACATGGTTTAAAAAAAAAAGGCTTGTTGCATGACATTTCAATGTGTCCTTTACCAAAAGTGTGAGCCATTCATCTTGTGGTAGGGTTCAGGGGAGGTGAGGTGCATGTGCGTGCGTGTGTGTATGAGTGAATAATATGAGTACAAGCCAGCGGACCTGCAGAAAGGTCTAACAGTAGTCTGGAATAACCTCCAGAGGAAGGAAGTGTTGCTTTTGCTCAAAATTGTGTGTTTCTGTTCGCTACGGTTGGATTCAACCAATTATCTGGCGATGTTTAGCCTTTATGCAACACTTACTCGAGGTGCCATTTAAAGTGCCATTTAATCTTCCTCTCTCTCTCTCTCTCTCTCTCTCTCTCTCTCTCTCTCTCTCTCTTTCTTTCTCTCTCACTCACTCACTCACTCACTCACTCTCACACACACACACACACACACACACACACACACACACACACACACACACACACACACACACACACACACACACAGAAATTGGAAGACGGTGTTAAACTCAATTACACCTAGATGGGGTTACTTTGTGTCCTGCTAAAGCAACTCTTTCAGATATTGGATATGGTGGAAAAGTGTAAGGGATTTCACTTAATCTGTACATGGTGTTTAGGCATCCTGTGTCTTGTTTTCATGCTTCACTATATGGACACTTGCAACAAACACATCAGTCAGTCAGACGCACGCACGCACAAAGACACGCGGTAAATGGTGCATTTATATAGCGCTTGTATCCAAAGCGCTTTACATAGATTGTGCACTACATTCACACACCGGTGGTGGAGGAAACCATGCAAGGAACCAACCTACTCACTGGGAGCAATTAGGGGTTCAGAGTCTTGCCCAGGGACATTAACTCAGGGGGAGCCCGGATTCGAACTGGGAACCCTTCGTGCTCTAATAACGGTTTCTCTACCCCTGAGCTATGCCTCCCACACACACACACACACACACATACGCACAAGCAAAACCATGGCAGAGCCCTTCTCTTTCTCACTACAGATTTAAGTACGAAGTTAACACTGGTCTGGGACCTTCACATTAGGGAATTGACTTCTGGACGGAGGAGAAGTGTACCTTACAATCTCCAAAGACAGGCCCTGCTTAAATAATGATCCACCAATTACATGAGCCGAGCCACAATTATTCACCAGTAATGACTCGTGTCAGCAATAGCAGTGGCTTGGGGGAAAAGAAATGAGAGGCTTTAATTGATGTTTTCTGCACACTTTGGCAAGAACTTCATCTTCCATTGTGGGTGTACCGGTATGTGGATGTGAAAAGGGACTCCTGGCATTACGCGAACCAAATCTGACGCACCGGATGAATAGCAGTGGACATGATTTAACATGACAAAGAGGTTACTGTGAATTATTCTGTATGATTGTCGACTGCTGCCACGGAGAAGGGCCCTTTGAATCTCAGCAGTAATTAATTTGAACCTGCCGAGTTCATATTTTCACCTCCAGCTTTGGCTTGCCATCAATGGTTTGTTGTGGAAGAGGATAGGTATACAAAAGGCTTAAAAGTGGTCAGTGGGGCATGGCAGATTGTGGTGTATGCGATGTTTTGTTGCAGTTATTGGGTTTTCCTAGCGGGAGGGCTTCTGCATGTAAGAAAAGATGTATAGAACTGCTATATAAATGGGCTGTCGTTATTATTAACGATGCACCAATGCCACTTTTTCACTGCTGATAAGTGATTTTCGCCATGAGTCTTATTGTACCAGACACGTTGACTTGTACTAGGCAAGCACTGATGAAATGCTCAGCCTTTGCTGTTCAGTGAAGGCTGAAAAAAGCACTTAGCAGACACTCTGGATAGTCTGGAATGGATAAGAATGTCTGCTAAATGACTAAATTCTTATTGTAATTACAGTAGACCAATATTTTCTTAATCTTTGTGTAATAACGCCTACTGAGCTTTTTCCTCCGTTGAAGGGATACAGTATACTGTGGAAAAAGACAGAGGTCTTTGGTGTTGCATTTTAGTACGTGTAAACCCCCATTTGTTTTTTTACTCGGTTCCACAGATAAATATTGTGGACAAAAGCAGAGCAAAACGACAATTTTCATAATTTCTGCCTCATTCTTATATTACTTGACAATTTGGTCTATGTTTGACCAATCTTTATAGTAGTGTTTGTTGATTACTTTTGAGGCAGTCTTTGTCTTTTTCTTGATTAAAATTAAAAGTCCTTAAATTCTCACTTCAATGTCATCTGACCCCAACAAAGTCATGACCCCCCCTGGCGGTCTTGAGAACCACTATGTCAGGAGGTGAAGGGGAACCCTGGGGCTCACCTGGCATAGCGTGCACCTTATCCATCCTTAATCCTTGCTATGCCAGCCCAGCAGGCGACCCAGGTTTATAACCTACCCAAGTGTCCTCCCCCTGTCTCTCTCCTGTCTTTCCTGTCTCTCTACCCATTGTCTCTGTCCAATTTTATCCGGAAACAAAGAAAGGTTTAACTGTTATCTCTGGGTGGATGGAGATGCACACACACACACACACACACACACACACACACACACACACACACACACACACACACACACACACACACACACACACACACATACACATACGATACGGCCATACACACGCACGCACGCACGCACAAACACACACACACACACACACACACACACACACACACACACACACACACACACACACACACACACACACACACACACACACACACTGCTGTATCCTTCATGCCACTGGTATTCCCCCAATTCCTTTACACGCTCCTGCATGCCTGTAATATCTGTTCTGTTACTGGGTAGTACCAGATCAGATGGGTATTGATTCCCTCAGCCCTTACTGTATGTGGTGGAGAGTACCACACCACTCCCTGCTTAGAGGACATGCAGCGGGTCACAGACTGCAAGTGCACTGGTTCCATTTACAATGTCCACAGTGCCAGTCAGGGACACTAGTAATGTCGATGGAGCATGCAAACACTCTCCTTTGTTCCTTCCATTTGACCTTCAATGTTGTGGCTTCAAAGTTGTGCCAACGTCTCAAAACAAGTACATTTTTGGTTAGTTCCAAGTAGGCTATTCTTTTGTTACCACAAACGATTCCAGGGAAAGTGTGTTAGTTTTGCGGCCCTCCTAACATTGAAATGGGAATATTGTGCTCAGGGGTGTTGCACCAAATTCTGGGCCCTGGGTACAAGGATTCACTGCGGGCCCCTGCGCAATTATTTTGTGCTTTAACTAGATTAGATATACAAGCTCACAGCGCGGCACCGAGTGCTGTGCTGTGAGCTTGTAGATCTGCTATTTTTGAAAAATCTTGAAAATTCTTGCAAGTCTTTGAATATTTCAAATCCTTCTAAGGTTTTTTGAAAAAACTATGTTTCTATGTCAGTGGTGCTCAAACATTTTCATGTGAAGGACCCCCAAAATGATATGTATTTGGCCACGGACCCCCATCTCAAAATATTTAGTTCCAGGCAGGGACCCCCAGAAGCAAAATTTGAGTTACAAATGTTTGCTTAAAAAGTACATATATTCAAAGATTTGCACACATTTTCACGACTTTTCAAAAATAGCAGATCTACAAGCTTGCAGCGCGGCACTCTGTGCCGCGCTGTGAGCTTGTGTATCTGCTATTTTTCAATAGCTAAAGCGTTCAATAATAAAGGCCCCTCCACCTGGCTTGGGCCCTAGTAACTCAGTCCCACTTTCCTCCCCCTTATGACTCCCCTGATTGTGCTGACCTTGCATGCCTTGCACCTGTGTGCACAGGTCTATTCACATTCTTGTCGTGGGTAAGGAGGCCTCACCTTTAGAAACCTTAGCTGCATTTCTGTTTCTCCAGTAGAGTGAAAAAATGCCCAGCCTTTCCTATTATTATTTGAGAAAAAATGGTTTCTCGTAATGATTTCCCCTGCTCAGCGGTGCGCCGTGCATTCAAATTACAGCGATAGGCCCATGAAATGAAAAACTCAAAGAGAAACCGGAGTACGGTGGAGTAAAATCCCAGTGTGGCGTGTTGTTTACGGGCTAGCCGAGACTCACCACCAACCCCATAGAGACAAAATGAGACGGAGAGAGAGTTGGGTTTAGGAGAAGGGGGAAGAAAAGTCCTAATGTTTCCAACCTTGGGGAAAAAAACGTTAATTTTGGCACAGAGCCATAACACAGGTAGAGTTGCTACTGCTGCTGCCTGTAACAAATGCTACTCATGGCTCGGTCAGGCCGTTGATTCACTGTCGGTTAAACTACTCCCGACTCCTGTCCTTTCTCTGAGAGTGCAGCGGTTTGTCAGGGCCCACCTCTCAATCAACTGAGCCACAGAATGGCCTTCAGCCGTTTCATTGGTGGCTGCTGCACGCCAATCTTCTGAAACCTTGGGGGTTGTGAGATTCATTAGTTTTCTTTTTCTTTTTTTTCTTTTTTTTGACAGATGTTGGTCAGAGCAAGAGACCTTTTGGTTCCAGGAAATGGAAAACACTGTTTAAACAATTGCACACCAGCTTGTTGTTTGGAATTGATAGCCAAGTAGAATGGTGTTTGATGAGCTTTGGTGATAAGGGGGATTTAGTTATGAACTTACTCATTTCTACCTCCCTCTCTCTCTCTCTCTCTCTCTCTCTCTCTCTCTCTCTCTCTCTCTCTCTCCCTCTCCCTCCCTCCACCCCTCTCCCTGCAGTTCTTCATGCATTGAATGGTGGTGCATGCTTTCACTTTACTGTAGGCCCGCTACTTCGTAGAACAGGCAAGATGAGATAAATGGGCCGTGAGTATTAGCGCGCAATTTTCTGTGTTTCCTCAGTCACAGGTCCCTTGAGGCAGCAGAACGGCATACTCTGGCCGTTCTGAAGAGTAAAAAATGCTCAGTTCATTTATTTGCCTCGAAGTGCAGAGTCAGCTGGAGCGTTTGCTGTGTTGTGTGTCCTAATTTTGACCTGTCACTGACTGCAGAGCCATGCGCTCGTGATGACTGTGTGTGCGTATGGTGACGGTGACCTTGTGCCGTGTGTGTGTGTGTGATGGAGGGTGTTGAGGCCCGTCTGTTTGCTGTTCTCTACTGTGCCATTCAGAAGTGGGTGTGTCTGTGTGTACTCAACCCTGAAAGAGAAGGCTGTGCACACTGTATCCGCAGCAGCTAGTAACTGTACATACACGACTTTGTGTACGTGCGCTTGTGTGCGAGGGAGACAGAGAGAAGAGTGACAGAAATGGATACACACACAGCTCAGAGCTCAGGCGACATCCGTTTCTCTACATATCAGTCCATCTGTCTTGCACAATGTGCGCGGTGAGCGCGTGGGCGGCCATGGCCGTTTTAGGGAGCCTCTGTAAACACAGGAGGGCGGCTGTGTGGTGTTGGCGGGGGGTTCCAGTGTCGCGGGCTGGAACGCTGGTGTTTATTTGAACGGTAATTGGCCTTGGTGCTGTGTTATTGCAGTCGGGGCGAGGCGGCAAGTCCTGTCAGGTCCAGGCAGTGCAGAGAGCACACACCGTCTGCCACCTGCACCCCACCAACACCTACTGTTGACCTGCCCTTTGACAGAAGAAGAAAATAAGATATATGAAAAATCACACCTTGTTGTGAACTGAGTGGTGGTCAAATAAAAAGAGTCAAATAAAAAGAGTCAAATACATGGATTGCAAGGTTGCTCATGCTCAACAGTGGCGGGAGACAGACGGACGGCCGGACGGACGCATTGTGATCTTAAATCCAACTATTTCCAACTATTATTTGTTTATTATTATTTTGACCTGCTTTAAGAAACTCGGCTAATGATGGACGGGGTGGACGCATTGTGAGCTTGTAGATTAGAGCTGGGATCAGGCCAATTTTTTCTGTCAGTTCTGAACCCGTGTGGGCCATGTCCGACAGTTTTTTGTCCGACCCGAATCGACGTCCGAGCATTAATCATTAAAATGCGTCCGACCCGCGCCGAGGCCCGAACCTTATGTTTCCAACGCTTTTTCCCCTCCTTTCTTTTTCTTTGAGGAAGCCACTGATTTACACTCACAAGCAAACTTGTTCTAATGTGCAGTGCATGGCATGCAGCGTGCCTGCTTGTTACCCTTAATGTGAATATTAAGCCACAATGTGGCTTGTGAAAGTATTTAAATAGTAGGCTATGTTAGATTATTAAATAATACAAATAATAACGTGCGCTGCAAGTTTCTGCGCGAGGCGTTGTGAGCTTGTAGATCAGCCACATTTTGTCACGGAACACGCCGTGATGAAGAAGTATAAACCAGGATTTACTTGGGTGATGTGTGTTGAACGGACGGACGGACGGAGCTGCAGTGCAGAGTGCACACAACAGCGCCGAAAAATAATAAAAATCCAATGCGAGGTAAAGTAGTGGCAACACAAGCAGGGAGCTCCATTCAGCGGCACGCCACTTCCAATCAGAGTTGTCTCCGGCTGCAACATTAGCGCGAGCAGCCACACACACACACACACACACACACACACACACACACACACACACACACACACACACACAGGAGTTGCACGCTGCGTGCATCAGAGAGAGTGAAAAAACGTTGTGCGTGCTGTGCAGCAAACCCAGTCGCGGACATTTGTGTGTGTGTGTGTGTGTGTGTGTGTGTGTGTGTGTGTGACTGTGTGACTGTGTGTGTGTGTGTCTGCGCGCGCGCGCCCTCCTTGCTACGTGTGTGTCTACAGTGTGTGTGTGTGTGAGAGAGAGAGAGAGAGAGAGAGAGAGAGAGAGAGAGAGAGAGAGAGAGGGTGTTGAGTCTGCCTGCTCAATAGCGCCCCTCCTTTAACGTGTGTGTGTGTTTGTGGTCTGTGTGTGTGGTCAGGAGAGGTATGGCTGGCGACAGACATACACGGCGACAGACATACACGGCCAGTAACATCGTGAAAGCGAATTACAGGAGTGGTGTGACCACCACTCAAAAATACAGATTCCAAATTTTGTCATTAAAAATGTTTTTCTTTTGCAAAAGCACAAGAATTCCACCAAGTTTTGTGCAAATCTGTTCACAACTGCTTGCGAACAGACAGACAGACAGACAGACAGACAGACAGTCAGACAGACAGACAGACAGACATCCTCTCAAAAAAACGAATCTTCCATGTTGCATTTTGGGAGTGTTTCACAACATGATATTGAACATGATATTGTTTTCAAAGCAGGAGAGAACATGCAGTATATCTGGTTATGCCGTTGCCCTGCTCTCTGTGTGTTTATTGATGGCCTTTCTACTTAACACTAACACAAGCCCTTCAACTCGCCCCACGAGACTCTGGATATGCGGGTTTAAGTGTGCGCGTGAATACATGCATGCGCGTTTCTGTTTATATATAGCCTAGCTTTATGTGGGGTTCAGCTTCTTAATGTGTGTAAGCACATAAGCAGTGTGGGCGTTAGGGCTGTGAAAATGTGCCAAAAATAGCATTCGAATATTCGCCCGAAAATCCCCCGTATATTCGAATAAATTCGAATATTCGAAAATAACGAATAATTCGAAGCATTCGCAATTCGAAGCTGTTTATTCTAGACAGTCGCTTCTATCGCTTTTTTTTTTACTGTGTGCAGGTCCGCGTTGGTCAGGGACGTGCAAAGAATGTTAAGAGAGGCAGGGGCTGACATTTCTAAAAGGGCCTTTTGGTGGACAATTCTCTGTTAAAAGGGCAGGGGCTCAAGCCCCGTTTGATGTATGTGTGCACGTGCCTGCGTTAGAGCAGAATCGGATCGTCTTGCAAAGCGTGCCTCACTCACAGCAGCTGTGATTGAGTTGAGTTGGAACAGCCACGACATGAAATGAGCAATTATAATCAATCACACCAATGGATTATGTTTTGGTTTGAACAAGAGCAGTGTGAGTGACGGAGGAAGTTTTACCGTTACCGCGTGGCTGCGTGCGGGGAGATTGACTCGGTGAGAGAAGAAATCCATGCTTTTTTATAGTGTTTTCGGTGGGGAAGTCTCTTGTATGCCTTCCCGTCATTACTAAATGAGTCGCCCGTTTCAGCTCGACTCGTTAATCATTCTGAATCAACGTGAGCCAGTTTAAAAGCACTGTGTGTGCGCGCTGCACTGTGCACTGTCTGCGAAGCGGACGAGTGCATCTCTCCACTCCGACATGTGACGGCCAGTGACAGTGTGAGGGGAAAGTGAAGCAGCTGGAGGTTTATTCTTCGCTGTATGACGGTGTCGCTAAATAGGCACCCTCAATGTACAAGCTCACAACGTAATGAACGTATTGGATCAGCGACGTATTGTGGACTTGTAGATCAACCCACTTTTGCAGCAGCGAATGGAGACTTCTGCCTTGCGAGACCAGCCACCTTTTAACGTTCCATGCGCCCAGAATCTCGCGAGAAGTGCGGTAGATTTGTTTTAATTAAATATAAATTAATTCGAAGCTCCATTTTTTACGTTCGAATATTCTTTTATTGTTAACATTCGAACGAATCTTCGAATATAGAATATTCTTTCACACCCCTAGTGGGCGTGCAGAGGTCTGTTTGTATCTATTGTGTGTGTGTGTGTGTGTGTGTGTGTGTGTGTGTGTGTGTGTGTGTGTGTGTGTGTGTGTGTGTGTGTGTGTGTGTGTGTGTGTGTGTGTGTGTGTATGTGTGTGTGTGTGTGTGTGTACAATCGTGGGTTGGTGTCTATGTTTTGGTGCATTTAATCGCAAAGGTCATTGAGCCAGAATAAGGACAGCCCCGGGGAGCGCCATGAAGAGACAAACAGGAGCATACTGATGCAGGCTGTGTTGACGGCTCATGTGGTTTTATTACGCGTGTAAGTCCCATGTGTTACCGGTGATCTTACTGTGTCAGATACAGGTAATTAAATGGTTAAATCGGCTTAATGTGCAGTGTGTTTGTAATCCCCTCTGAACAGGATCATAGGCACGGTATAAAAATAGGAGAGAAAAATACACACACACACACACACACACACACACACACACACACACACACACACACACACACACACAGCACACACACACACACACACACACACACACACACACACACACACAGCCTCTTATTCATCATGGCAGATGGAGCAATGCGAGTGAAAAGGCCTTTGCTCAACATCTAACGGGCGCGATTATGCAGTGGCCCGTCAGCGTTCGGTATGGTCATCATCATCTCATTCTCTCTCTCTCACATCTGCTTGTTTTGCCCTCTTCCATTCTCTCGTCCTTTTCATCCTTAGCGGCAGACCCACCACCTTCTCCACAGCTGCTTCTCTCTCTCTCTCTCTCTCTCTCTCTCTCTCTCTCTCCTCTCTCTCTCTCTCTCTCTCTCTCTCTCTCTCTCTCTCTCATCCCCTTGCTTATCGGGTCTTGTATCTGCCCCTCAACCCTCCCCATCCTCCAATACGGAGTATGGACCATCCTTCTTCCTTCTCTTCCCCTTCAGTTTTGAATCCCTGTCCGCTCTTGTTTTTGCACATACTGTATGTAGCAGAGTAATCCTGCCAGAAGTTTAGAAGCCTACTGCCTCCCTTTGGCCCGGGTCCCTAGAGGGATTCCCCTTTGACTGAGCAGTAGATGTTTAGCTTCCCAAGCAGGAGAGCCCCGGTTCAAAATCCAGGTGGTTACAATCTGGTCTCTTCCGGGACCATGTTTCCCATTGTTGGGTCAAAGGTAGGTGAATGTAGAGTAATCCTGCCTGAAGAAAAAAGCCAAAAATCCCCCTTGGCCATGGGAGGATTCCGTTTTTGGGATGAGCGGTAGATGCTGGCTTCCCACGGTGGTTACGTGAATTATGGACACGATGCTTGTATATCCAACCCTTGATGCTGAGTGCCAAGCAGGGAGGCTATTGGGTCTTGGTTTGACCCAGCTGGGGAATCAAACCCTGATCTTCAAATCTCAGGGCAGACACTCTAACCACAAGACCACTGAGCAGGTATTTTATTGTAGGCAGCTCATAAATGGACATGGAGAAGATGCATCCTCTCTCATGTCTGGCCGGTGATTAACCACTATCAAACTCGTGTCCCTATTTTAGGCATGACATTGTAGGCAACATTTTCCGCCAACATTTCAAATGCGATGTGACACACTGTGATCTTGTAGATCGCCTATTGTCGCTGTCCATCATACAGTGATTTAGAATAGGGCTTAAGAAGTGGTTATACGGATGGACTTTTAAGCCAAGCTGTCTGGAGCTAGTGTGGCCTGTCAGACGGTGTTTAAATTTCACATCACGAATGCCCCCCTGGCTCACTGTCTTGGAAGCCGACATCTCTGTCTCTCTGTGGCTCCGTCCACAAACAGGAGGATTTGGCAACCTTCCCTTTCATTTTGGATCTAATCATCAACAGTATTTTATTATCTGTTTTTTTCATTCTCTGGCTCTCTCTGCAGAGTCCCTCCCTGTGCCTGCTGAGGCCTGTGCCCTTTCATTCTGTCACAGGGCTCTGTTCTGCTCTTTCTCTCTCTCTCTCTCTCTCCCTTAGTTCTCAACGCTCTGCCTCTCCCTCCCTCCCTCTCATCCCTCTCTCTCCTCTCTGCAGAGTAAAGCGTCATGATGAGGCTTGCTTCTGATACACTGTATCACTGCAGGTGTGATGAATCATTTGTGTGTGTGTGTGTGTCGTGTGAGGGAATTGGGGGGGTGTAAGAGAGAGGTGTAGTGGTGGACCAGAGTGTAGCTCTAATCAGGCCCCAGGGAAAAGGTAGACATGTGACTTTGGCGTGGGTAAGCTCTGATAGCAGTAATTACCCGTCATTGAGCCCTCTGCTCCCAAGCCCCCCCCCCCAAAAAACGATGCCACTTTGCCAAAACCTTTTGATGGAGGAGACGGGGGGGATCTTCCAGGGCTGTACAAAAAAGTCAATACTTTCAGCGTCGTCTAGTCGGATGGGTTGTCTCAATGTCTAGGCAGATATTGTATTTTAACTCCACTACACTTATTTGAAAATAATTGTAAGACTACTTTACCTGGCTAATAAGGATTCACTGTTCAAGTCTGGTCTACAACGAAACACTGGACACAGTGGCTTGCCAGCCCAGAACCCAATTAAGCGACAACTACCGATTCATATTGGAATGATCATCACTATCCTGGTCTATGGATTAGCAGCACAGAACTTGCCCATGTGTCCCGTCTGACCTGTCACAGTGTGCGATGCAAGTAGCAGGGATAGCACCTGGCCAATCAATGATTTAACTGCAATGTGGTTAATGTGGCAATACACATCCAATACAGGCCTAGAGGTCACACTTAGCATTGATCGATGCCTATAAATGTGACTCTGAAAACAGCGATTGATTTTAACCAGCCCTTCTCTGAATTCGATCGATCTTCGTCAGCTATTTCCACACAATTAAAGAACCGAGTTAGGATCCCCCCGCTAATAGGAGCGGTTGTTGGATTGTAACTTAAGGTAATGTCAGTGAATGATTTTAGGGTCTGTTTAGTGTTTTCACACTGCCAAGATTTAACTAAATCACCTCATCGTTATTGGCTTCGTCAAAGTTTATCAGGATTTACAATTACCCCCGTTTTAACTGAGGGTGGTAAATGGGGGTGTCATAATTGCAAACAGTCACGGCGCATTCATGTTATGTAAATAAAGTATAGTACCGTCGGTTGTAAGACTGGATTGGAGTGGAACCCAAGGGTGGCGCGAGAGCGCAGTCAGAGAATGGTAGTGAAATGGAAAAGGGAGAAAAGGGACATAGCTTAAATTACATCCTGGTTAGGGCAGCCTACTCCCCTGGCTGAGAAATGGCTGTCGTTTCCCAGAAGTGCTGTGCGCTGAGTATGAAGTGGAAATGGAAAGGTCTGATGGATCAGAGGTGCACAAAATGGGAAGAAAAGAACACCCAAGGCCAAGGGCAAAAGCCCCTTTTTTATTTGACCATGTTTTAGGCTGGTGGCCATTTAGAACGGGTACACATTATAGTGTATTATTATTTTATGCTTTAACTATTGAAAAATAGCAGATATACAAGCTCACAGCGCGGCACCGAGTGCCGCGCTGCGAGCTTGTAGATCTGCTATTTTTGAAAAATCGTGAAAATTTGAATTTTGACCCGATTCTATAAGTGTCTTTTGAATCCTTCTAAGACTTTTTGAAAAACCTATGTTTCTATGTCAGCAATCTGGCTAGCCATCGTCAAAGAAAAGGTCCTTTTCACTTAACTGGATAGTCAAATATTTGCACACATTTTCACGACTTTTTCAAAAATAGCAGATCTACAAGCTCGCAGCGCGGCACTCGGTGCCGCTCTGTGAGCTTGTATATCTGCTATTTTTCTCTGGTTAAAGCATTCAATAATTCTAGGCCTAAATGGGTTAATTTCATCTATTGTTTATCATTACAGGGACCATGATAAAAGTAATTGCACTAGAGTTAGTGAGCGGTTAATTTGCATTTGTTGTCCCTGGGCAGGTAGAACACAAAACCCCAACTACGCTACAAAAAACAACACAGAATAACAGTCCATCAATGTGAACTAAACGAATCAATATGACAAAACAATAAAAAAGGCAATCATTGGTGGTGACTGGTGACACATTATGTGTGAACGCTTCGAAGCTTCATGAGTTTCTAATGTTTAACTGAGAAAGCAGATTCACCAATATCACACAGGCCAACTCAGCGGCTTTTGGAAGGATAGCAGCTCCTGTGGGTTTGATTGATTGATTAATTGACAACAAAAATCCATGTATGAACATAATCATATCATTTGCATCTGTCAAAATTATAAAACAGGAGATTGGGAGATAATTGTTTGTGCATAGTGCTTGGCGAGTGGAACGAAAAGGACTATGATATTTCCACTGAAACGAAAGATGGACAGTTTCCCTAACTTG
The DNA here is from genome assembly GCF_963921795.1 of Nannobrachium achirus. NCBI lineage: Eukaryota > Metazoa > Chordata > Actinopteri > Myctophiformes > Myctophidae > Nannobrachium > Nannobrachium achirus. The sequence goes on from NC_137817.1 coordinate 19,834,672, forward strand.
ACATTTCAGACCAGTTTTCCCTGCAAATTCAATTGGTGATATTTCACCGTGAGAGAGAGCTTCTGAAAAGGTGACAACCTTATCATCGCTGTTTTGGGTTAGAGAGCTGTGTGTTGTGGCTTGTATTTCTGAAAGGTCAGATATTGTGTGTGCACACAAGCGTTTAAACCGTCTAAACTTAAAAAGTAGGCACTGCAATATGCTCTTGTTTTGACAGTTATGTCTAAACATGGTTAATAACAGTCAGTCCAGTGGGTGTTGCTACCTTGGTCGCTGTGTGATGTTGTGTAAGATAGCAATAAAGATAGGACATCTATGCTGTCCAACCGGCTGCGGGAATCCTTAACACACAACTTGACACTCTTTTAGAGCAGTGGTTCTCAACCTTTTCAGGCCACGACCCCCCAAAGCAATCATATTTGAACTGGGGACCCTGCACCCTCACAAGTACACAAGCACACGTTGCGAGGCATTGTGAGCTTGTAGATCAACTATTTTCAAAATATTACTTGACAATTTGGCCAATGTTTGAACAGTTTTTATAGTTCGTTGATTACTTTTGATGATATGATATGATATGATATGATATGATATGATATAGTACTTTATTGTCAGTTCACACTGAAAATTGTCTTGTGACACAGCAGCCATGTATGCAAAACATATATACAAACATTTGACACAAAAAACAAAAACAAGACAGGATTACATACATAAGGATACTACAGACAAGAGCAATGTCCACAGCCTAGCCTACCTCTGGCTAAACTCCTGATTAAGCCTTAAAGTCAACTGATGGACAAAGGACCTTTTTAGTCTGACCTTATTGTATTCTGGAACACCGTATCTCCTTCCTGAAGGTAGCAACCTATATTCTCTATGCAACACATGGCTACTGTTAATATTTCTTGCCAACCTCAGAATGCTGTTATCATACGTAGATGTATATAGCCTCTGGAGTGGTTGTCCAACTATCTTTGAACAAATGTTCAGTTGTTGTAGCAGTTGTGACTTTAGGGCTGCAGACAAGCATCCATACCAGGTGGTACTACAGTACTGATGAACACTCATAATGACAGAAGTGAAAAACATATTAAGAATCTGTCTACTAGCACCAAAAAAAGGAAGTAGATTATTTGCTTTGTTTTCTTACACACAGATTCAATCTGATCTTTCCATGACAAAAGATGGTCTATTACTACTCCGACATATGTGTACGAACATACCTGGTTGATCTGTTCACCGTAGTAATGGGAGATCTGTGTGTATCTATCTAGTAGTGCACCAAAAACAATCTCTTCTGTCTTTTTTGTGTTAATAATGAGAGCGTTGTTATCACTCCATTCGACCACCTTATTCACTCTGAGTTGGTGCAGTCCAGGATCACTGGAACTATCTAAGAGGGAAATTAAAACTGTATCATCAGAGTACTTTAGAATGTGTCGGTCTGGTCTGTCGCTACGACATTCAGACAGACATTCCTCAGTATGACAGCTGTCAGTATAAAGGGTGAAGAGTACAGCTGAGCTTACACAACCTTGGGGGGCCCCAACATTAGTAGTTAGTGCTTTTCTTTTCCTTTTTGTCAGATATGATGTTGTTGTTTTTTTCTTTTCATAGATGCAGTAATGGTCTTTTTAATTTAATTTATTTTCTTTTTTGGGTATTAGAAAGGCTTTAAATTGTCACTTTACTGTCATCTGGGGGGCCCAACATGATTATCTGGGGGACTCAACCCAAAACTCATGTGGGGCCCCCCTGGTGGTCCCAAATGACGGGTTGAGAACCACTGTTTTAGAGGCTTGAGTTGCTCCCTCTTTTTATAGAACAGTCAAGTTTATCTTCGTAGCCTCTGCTACGATGACAAACCAGGGTCACAACATTGAAAGTCAACACGAGTCAGTGTAGTGTTTTGCATTAACACATGGAACCCAGCAGCAGCTCATGTTTATTTCAGTATCAATTTCTTAGTTTGTTACACTCACTTGTGTACTTGCTATCGTTCACACTCTCAAGTCCTGCTTCGCGTAATCTTCGTTCTTGCTATACGCCACGTTCAGATCCCTTCAAGTTCAGACTTGCCAAAATACTAACAAAAAGCTTTAATTTGGAGAAATTGAAAAAAGAGCTTTGTCAGGCCACTATGCCAACGCTCAATGCCCATCATGTGCTTTCAGCTTGATTGGAATACCCATTGAGGATAAAAACGGATACTGACAGACAGTTCAATTTTATACAGTAGTAACTACAGTTCTATTGATTAAGCATTTAGAACTGAGTTAGCTTAATAGATGAAACCTTGTCTTGCTTTGACATCAAGACAGAGGAAGAAAATAATTACCTGCTTGTTAGTCAACATAAAATGTACTAACCTGATATCTGCGTTAGCCTCTTTCATGCCAGTGTCACCTTTTGAGCTTCTCGCCTCTTTGCAGTAAAAGTGTTGCTGTTGGAATGTGGTGCATAACTTCTGCCTCCTGTCAGTGGTGGAATGCCATTGGACATGCCTTATAGAGGTCTCATTAGAGGTTAAAGTTCAGTCATGTTGAAATGTGTGCACTAAGGAATTTGTGTGCTGCTTTCTAGTTGCACAACTGTTTGGAAGAGTACAGCCACCATGTGCTCCATGAAAACAATGATCTTAGACTGTGCATTTTAGGGATGGGACGATATGAAAATGTCATATCACGATTATTGTGACAAAAGAAATCGTGATTTACGATATTATCGTGATAAATTAATCAAAATCTATTATCCTGGGGCAGAACATTTGCCAAAAAATAGCCGATCTACAAGCTCACAACGCATCGCCTTGGCAAAGACATCTGATAGAGAGTGAAAAAGAGACTGTATCACATGGGTATTCAACTGGCGGCCCGCGGGCCAAATGCGGCCCGCAGGGACCTTCCTTGTGGCCCCTGGAGCAATTTTGAAAAAAAAAAAATTTAAAAAAAAAAAAGAAAAATCACACCCGTGTGAAGTGGAGCTGTGTGTGTGTGTGTGTGTGTGTGTGTGTGTGTGTGTGTGTGTGTGTGTGTGTGTGTGTGTGTGTGTGTGTGTGTGTGTGTGTGTGTGTGTGTGTGTGTGTGTGTGTGGATCATGTGTACCGATTTTTGTGACATTTGAAGAAAATATGTAGGAGAAGGAGCAAAAAGTGTGTTTTGGAGAAAATTCAAGATGGCGGAAAATCTATCATGGCGCAAATGGGCGTGGCCTATATGGGGAGATGCGTCATGACCCAAAGAATCCAGGGAAAAAATATTTTTAATTTTCCGACCTACGGTTCAAGAGTTACAGGCCAAAACGTAAAGTGGGGTGTTATGGCGCCACCATGCGGCCAAATGACACAATTATTTTTCATTTAATCCTTGAAATCATTATGAACCTCCTCTCCAAGTCTTGAAACTCTAGCCCCTATGGTTTGCGAGAGACAAATAATTGAATGTGAGTTTTTGCAATTCCCATTATAAGTCAATGGGGAAAATGAATTCACTAATAAATTAATATCAATTAAACTATAGAACCTTTCTCTTAGAAAAGTAATAGCCCACGATTCCCGAGTAAGCCGGTCGATTTGACATATGGCGCGAGTGTGTGGTGGCAAAACTGTGGGACTAGTGGCGTGCCGAAGTTTAGGAAGTTCAGGCTACATACACACAGACAAACACACACACACAGACAGACAGACAGACACACACACAGACCCACACAGCCACGTATAGGGAGCCTGTGCTTCACACAGCTCCAAAAATCCAAAATCTTTTTTTTTTTTTTTTTTTTTTGTGGAGACTAATGAACGTTATAGGTATGGTTTGCGCGATATGAAACGTGAGCTTCATCTTACCATAAGCATATTCCATCATATTCCAAGTGAAGAGACTCCAGTCAGAGCACTGCAGCAGAGTGGAGTGTGTGTGTCTGCGACCCACCTGATCCTCGTTGAGCATCGTTAAAGCATCAAAGAAGGCAATTGTGTGTGCACTGGTCGACATCTACTCTAAGATAGCATCAAAGCCAGGTTGGCCATCACTAGTGTGATGTAGTTAGCACTAGGTTTTAAACAAGAAAGCATGTGTACAGTTGTCAACTTGATGAACAGAAATTAAGCACATTAACATGAAAAGTATTCTACTTGAAAAGTATTCTGCTTTGCAATGTAGTTAGATGAAAATGTGCTTGTTTGAGAAAATGTAGTAGTGAAAATGTGGTCGTGCCCTTGTTTCAAGTGTTCATTAGATTAATAGCTGGGGGGGGGGGGGGGGTGGATACGTTAGTGCGGCCCCCGGCCCCTTGGGTTTCTGTCAATGTGGCCCCCTGGACAATTTTGTTGAATACCCCTGCTGTATCAAGTATGTATATTATAAGTACCTTTTACCAATTATAGAGGGTTTAAGTTCCCGGAACTGCAGCTCAGCAAATAAAAGGTGAATTGATCCCCAGTACATGATGGAGGACGATATCACGATAAATTAAAACTCCACGATACGATTATCGTGAGCGTTTCTTATCACGATAAACGATAATATCGCTTATCGTCCCATCCCTAGTGCATTTGCACTTCTGCTACGATTCCTCACTTTGCCTTCTGTTCTTTTAAAGCAGGGTGGGCTGGAGCCCACTGGTGGGCCGCAAGGGTATTGCAAATGGGCCCCCAAATAATTGGCAAAACGTTAGATTGTAATGATAATACAACATTAATATTCAAAAGTGATACCATACATTAATATTCAAAAGTGATACCATGATAATTAAAATAAACGTGTTCTAAAAATGCACACAGCCCACCAACCTGACACGGCGGCCGAATGGCTAATAGGTGGGCCGTGAATGCTTGCAATATTTTCAAGTGGGCATTGATCCAGAAGAGGGAACCACTGTTTCAAAGGGTTCCACAGAGTATCACTGATTTGATTTATTATCTCCCCCTCTGTCCCCTGTGTATCGAATTAAATGCCAAAACAAATCTTCTGTTCCATCACCTCTGTATCCTCTATCTTTCCCCCCGACTCCCACCTTCAACCTCCTCCCCTCTCCCTCAGTTTGAATATCTATGCCGTCCCGTTTGTCAGGGAGGGATAATTGAATCTGTAAACTTGAGTGAGCAGCTTGTGGAGGGAAACCGATGGTGTGCCATTGATGGTGCACTAATTCATTTTCTCTCTTCGTTTGCTTTTTTTAAGGACTTTTGGCTGCTGAAGTCTGAAATGCCCCCATACTTTCCTGCGGTTGGGAGAAATCACAACATTGATGTTATTTATGCAGTGCCGCCTGAATTTGGCAGCAGCTTTAATGGCATGCCATTGTGGTGTTGAGGTGATGAACGAAAGACCTTTGGCAGTGCACTAGTTCGCCCTACAGCTGGCACTGGGCAGTTTATAACGGCTCCCTCTACTGCTATGAATTTGACCAAGGTGTGACTCAGCAAATAAGGAGTGGTGAAGTCACATTTGGGTAAAGGGTAGTGGCATGGCCACACAAGACTTGTGGGTCATCTGTGGGCTGACCTTTTGCCTTATGGATTGAGTATGTGGCCCCTAGTGTCCCGCCTTTACTCTAACACCCTCCCCAACCAACCTCTCTCCTCTGATTCTGTCTGTTTCCCCTTACTCTGCATGTATTCATTAGGCTGAAAGCTGTTTGTTCACATGCCACTGCCCTCATTTGCCCACATTTCACTCCCCCCTCCCGATCCCCTCACACAGAGGCTGATGCAAGCAACTGAACAACGGTGATTTCCCCCCCAAGCGTTTTTCCCCGCTAAATGGGAGTGTGCAAAGCGTCTGAAACACCCATGTACTGTAACCTTCGGGTACCGAGTGTACCCCTAGTCCAGGGTTCCCCAATAGGCGGCCCGCGGGGGGCTACTGTCTGGCCCCCAACAACCCCAGTAATAATGGTAGTATAAGAGCAGCAACAACACTAGTATATCGTCATTGTTGTGTGGAAACCTTGTATGTCCAAAACCGTTCGTTTTGTATTTATCATCGAAAAAATTTACTAAACTAGTGAAAAGAAAAAAAAAAACTACAAGCACACAACGCCTCGCATCGCGAGGCGTTGTGTACTTGTAGATCTGCTGTTTTCACTAGTTTTGTGCAACGATCTTGTATGATGAAGCAACCAAAAAACGTACACATTTGAAACTTGGAGATACGAGGTTTCTGCCCGACAGTGACGATATCTGAACTGTTGCTGGAGTAGCAGAAACGCCACCGTCGCCCCCTGCAATGTTGTGGCCCTCTGCTTAATACCCTAGACATAATTCGTTGGGGAAAACTATTTGGGGAACCCTACCCTAGTCCATGCCTACTCAGACCACAGCGTGCTTCTGGTTGATTGCCTCTTCGTCTCACCGCACTGCTGCAGCGAAAAAAAGTAGCAATTTTCTCTAATTTACAGCACCGTTTTTGCTGGCTCCGCCTCCTGCTACAGTGGGATCGCAAGTGGATTAGCTCTACTTGGAGTGTGTCCTCTTTACCTTACAATCTCTTTAGCAATCAACAACAATCAACACACATACACAGTGCATTTGCAGAAAGCACCATGTATTGAATATATTAATTTACTTAACCCCCATCTGAGCATGTCTTTTTGCTCCACAATGCTCTGCAGTGGTTCAAAGGTTCTACTTCTCAGCACTGAATATAACCTGCTTTTAACCCCTTAGAACGCAATAACACACCAAAATGCTTCATGTGCTCCTCACACGTGTGGCAGTTCATTTAAATTTGCACATGGGTTGTATGATGCATTATGAGACCCATCCAAGCTGGTCATGCAATTGCACTTATTGCCACGCTTCCTCCAGCCTATTTTCCCAGTATGCTGCAGCCGGGTGTTGTGGCACAGCGCCCACTAACCACTTCTGACAGCCCAGATCGCATGATGTCGCTGAAGTACAGGGACAGCGGAGGAGGATGAGGTGCTTGATTTTATTTAGGTGTCTGATTTGCAGCACTAGGCGTCAATAAGAGCTAGAATACCACTGGGAGTGAGTGGGAAGGGACACGCACAAGAGCCAGCGTGGGGGACCTGTCATGTCTGGTTTTAGGCCAGGGGACTCAGAGAGTTGGGTTGGGTTAAGCAGAGGCAACACTCCCACTGATAGTGGAGAGGTAGAGGTATTCAAGAATCCCTCACCATGGGGAGATGGCTATACGGAAGAGTCGTGATCAGAGACAGGCCTGCTTATGAATTGGCCAGAATGGCAATTTCTCAGCAGGGATTTTGGTGGAATGATGGTTGCCTTGTGGGCAAACCGAATAATGTGAATCTGTAAGTGATGAGGTTCTTCTTCACCTGCTTTTCTCTTTCACCCTGAGCTACGACTGCTTACGCCTCCATACGCCGTCGGTGGATGAATGTAATGCAAATTGTAAAGCACTTTGGATTAAAAAACACAATATAAATGCACGATTTACCTTCCTTCCTTCAGTAAAAACAACCTCTAGATGAGTCTCACTAGACTGTTTAACTATTTGAACCATCCTGAAATATAAATATGAAGTATGAGTCTCTCACTGTACCGTTTGATGACGGTTTGTACTACTGAAATAAGCTATATAAAGTAACGAGAGTCTCACTATAGCGTGAACAATCCTCAAATATAAATGTGAAGTGTGTAAGGAGCAATGTGAGCTAGAGAAGCTACTGTGTTGTCTGTCCGCTTTGCATTGAAGTCTTCTGACAATCAAAATAGCTGTATTCCAGGAACGGGTGCAAACCTGCATGGAGATCTTGAAAAATACTAATAGTTTGGGGTGGGAATACAGCCACAAACACTGGCTCAAATAAAGAGACAGGCGAATTTGGACGACGTCATAGCTGCACAATGAGCTGTGACAGTCTGATTGAAATACATGTATTTTAATTAATTTCTCGCTTTCTCACTTCGCTTACGTCGTATGTTAGGATGGGGTGTAATGGTGCAATTGATTGTCATCACCGATCTTCACCACACATGCAAAGAACTATCAGTGTCTTCAAAAGAAGCAACAGGAGTACAGTGCACACTGATCAACACTGTTCCTAGAGATTTTGCCCTAAAATCACGCAAAGCGGTACACAGTATCTCTAAATTCACGTCATCAACATGGATCTGTCCCATTTCCCATATTCCCTCCTGATTGGCTACCATTGCCTTCTAAAGTTTCAAGAAGACCATCTTGTTGAGCTACAATGATGGATGATGGAACAGTTCTTATAGTTTCTTTCATTCTTTCACCATTACAGCCAGTCCATGTTGAGTCAAGAGAAAGCTGCTAGCCTATTGCCAATGGTGTGTGAAACAGACAACATAGAGGTGTCTGAACGTTTTTTATGCCATTTAATCATCTGAAGCTGCAAAACTATTGCAAGCTACCATTTATAGCCTAAACGAATTCATTAATTTGATCATACTGTTGAATAATTGCTAGTATTTCATGTGTGTGCAGTACACACACACACACACACACACACACACACACACACACACACACACACACACCAAATAAATGTAATCATTCATTCACACATGCACGGATACACACACACACACGCTGACAAACACACACCCGCAGTTCTCTGAAATAAATATTATACAGTGCATATCAAGCATTCAAAAAACTCAATTAGATACCCTAAGTTATTCGATTATTCAGTGGCTGTTTATTCCTCAACATGCCTTTAGTGGTAACTAATTGGTAAACAGAAAGTGTGGCCATAAATATAATCATGGCAGCAGCTATGCACGTATGCCCCGTGAAATAAAACATACATGAGAGATGCATTTTTCATTTTGAATCCACCCGTAGGCTGTGGCTAATTGGAGGGAATAATTGGAGACAGAGATAGGCTTGTTGGTGTGCATGGCTTGCGGCACAGACAATTGAAGCCCATGCCTTGTACAGGTTAAATCATTCACTTTGCAAACTATCACCGGCCCAACCCTACCCATGGAATGGCTCATGCAGGATTCATATACTGTACGCAGCGGCCGGAGGTGACGTTGAGGTCCCCATGTATGTGTTCTCCAGTCCAGTCCCCCCTTCACATTTCTTTCCATTTAGGCCTGAACGCAAATCTGTGTGACTTTAGATTTGAGCCACTTTAACCATTATTTTATGCTTTATCAGTGCCGCGCTGTGAGCTTGTATATCTGCTATTTTTGGAAAATCACAAACATTTGTACCGTCTTTGAATATCTTTGACCCGATTCTATAAATGTCTTCTAAATCCTTCTTCTAAATCTGTGGTTCTCAAACTTTTTCATGTCAAGGACCCCCGAAATTACATGTATTTGGCCTGCGGACCCCCATCTCAAAATATGTTGTTCCAGGGACCCCCCAGAAGCAAATATTTGAGTTACAAAGAGATATACAGGTATATGCAAAGACTTTTTTCAAAGATCTACAAGCTTGCAGCGTGACACTCGTGCCTCTCTCTGTCTCCATCTTCGATCTTTCCCTCTAGAGCATCACAGTCAGGTGTCGGAAGTAAACAGCCCATTCATTTTCACCACCTAGGGTTTTTCATTATCAGCTACAAAGTCGTAGCAATTCAATGTACACTTACCACTAGGCTGGTGGTTGTGAAATGGTTCTATATGCTCCTGTAGAACCCCCGAGTATGTCACTCTAGTTTTAGTAAAAACAAGTTTTAATCAAGATCGCACGGAGAAGAACTGCATTACCCGTACTGCTAAAAATGTACATCCGGTGAAATCGACGTCTGTGATTGGTCTGGCTTCTTCTTCTTTCATGTATCTTGCGATTACCGCGGAAGTAGCTTACTGCACCCTGTCTTCCCGGCGGATTATTGCACTTCAGCAGAAATCCGTGAGCGAGTGTCTTTCTTTTACAAATATGATGCACTATGTTAAAGATGACGATAAGAGCGTCCACAGAGATGAAAATCACTACATGTCAGGCCATATGCTGGCCTGGATAACTAAACTGAGCGTGATTTAAGGGATATATTTCAGGAAACACGCGTCATTCGCAATGCATTCTGGGAGTGTAGTTTCCGCAATTTATAAAATAAAGATGTACACAGTCTTGTACCCTGCCCTTTTTTTCAGCTTTCTAATTAATCGTTGCATTAAAAAAAAATATATATTGTCATGATTCCTCACCAGCCGAGGTGGCTTTGTCCGAGGCTTAAAATAAATACTTTATGAAATGTCTATGGAAGAAATGAATGGGGAAAACGCTTCCGACCCCAGAGTGAAGATGGTGGGGCTTCAACTGCGATGCTCTATTCCTCTGGCTGCCTTATAGCCTTAGCCTCTACTTATCTGTTATCCAACTCCTTCGCTCATGCCCTACCCTCTCCCCGTCTACACTCATCCTCCAGTTCCCCCCCCCCCCCCCCTCCCCTGCCTCTTGTTATTTGTCCGTCCCCCTTCTCCCATTACCCCACCTCCGTCTCTCTGTTAATGAGTTGCTCATTTTGGACCCAGTGCCACATCCCGCTGCTCACCACAGGACCCAGTGCATCAAAACATGAGGAGCGGCTGATGACTGTGTCAGCTGGAAGGGAGGAGAGAGAGAGAGGAGGGGGGTATCATGGCAAACGGGAGGCCACCACAAAACGCAGCAGCAGGAAAGGGATCACTCGCACGCCGCGGCTGAGAAAGAAAGTGAAAATCCCGTCGGCTCATCGCTGATGGTGACAGATTAGGGCCCGGCCGTGGGAGCAGGGCCGAGCATATAAATGAGATATTTAAGAAACATGAAAAATTGGCAGCAAATTGTAGCAAACAGGCCGCTGCTCAGGGCCCGGGCCTTCCCTCACTCTCTTCCCATCGCAGAAGCCGTTTCCAATCCATTCCTGGAGGGCTGGGGAGTGCAGAGGGAGGCCAGTCCCGGTCGCTGTGAGATAAGGGCCAACCTCAACCTCTCACCTCCACACGCCTCTGATCTGGAACCCTTGCTGAATTAGATTTCCACCCTTTATGTGTCAGAGGGAGGGAGGGGGAGGGAAAGAATGACGCAGAGAGAGAGAGAGATTTGACTGCACATGATTGGGTGAATGAAAATGTTAGTTTGAAATGCAACAGGTCACAAACAGTATGTGTTTATTTTGGATCCTGTTAGTATTGCACGCCTGCCGCGCGCACAAGCCCTTCCCGCCGCTATTCTGTCAGTCAAGTTCCTAAATGTCATCTCACTCCAGTTTGCATGAATATTGAGTCCACTGTGGCTAATCCTTGACTTGCGTGCTTGTAGTGGATGTTAAAACAGCCTCTTAGCTAACTGAGTGGAGCCCCCAGCGGAGCTAATGTACACGGCTTACAGACAGTCGGGCCAAGCTCTGTTTAAAATGGTCCGTAACGCAGTGGCAGAGAGGAGCCACGGAACATGAATGCATTAGTACCGGGCCCCATGAATAATGTAGAGCCGAGACGAGAGGGGCCAAGCGGGCTGGACAGTCACAAAAAGAGTTTCTCGAGAGTGAGAGGAATTGTGTTTTAGTTGGTGCAGTAGCCTAGCTATACCCAGGGCCTAGCCTAGCTGAAAGGCAGAGGGATAAAGTGTGGAAACGTTTTGAGCAACAGCAGAGTTAAGGCTGGCACAAATGTTAGTATTTTGTGAATGAACAGCATTGAATAACAATACATGGCTTGAACAAGGCAATAACTGACCTGAACAGTACATTACTTGCAGATGAATGCTATTAATGCATTGCAATAAAATGACTGCTAATAGAAAAGAAAAATGTTGTACAGTTTAATTTTCAAATTTACTTACCTTTTGAGTAGCTACGTCCTGAGTAAGCCAAAGCCCATAAAATGCAGGAAAGTCTTTTAACAACCCCAAACCCAGACGGGTGCTTCAGATTCTGCTTCCAGCTGTCTTAAAAAAAAGGAAAAATAAAATCTGCAGTGCAGTCCTGTGGAAATGGCGGTACTTCAAATAAATGTACTTGTGCAGATAATCTTTTCCTCTCAGAGTCTGATTTTCTTCTCTTATAGTAAGTGCTCTCCTTGATGTAATTGTTTGTGTAGGCCTACTTGAGCATGTTTCATCAGTGTCTCGTGCTAATGCTAAAGCCAGATGTAAGGGCCGTTCACACTGAGCACTATAACTATAACGATAAACTGTAACTATGTCATTAACCATTATATATATTTTTTAATAGTTGCCATCAACTTGACTTGGAAATATATTTTTATAGTATATAATATGTAATATATCGTCGTTGTCGGGTAGAAACCTTGTATATCCAAAACTGTTTGTTTTGCATTTATCACTTTAAAAATGATTTAAACTAGTGAAAACAGCCGATCTACAAGCACACAACACCTCGCGGTGCGAGGCGTTGTGTGCTTGTAGATCTGCTGTTTTCACTACTTTTGTGCGACGGCCTTATATGATGAAGCAGGACTTTGCTTTGCGTAAAAAATTAACACATTTGAAACTTGGAGATACAAGGTTTCCACCCGACAACGACGATATAGTTATAGTGCTCACTCCTCAGTGTGAGCGGCCCTTTATACTTAGTTGCACACCGGTGGCACACAAAAATATCAACAAGCTCACAAGTACCATGTATGCATGCATTGTGAGCTTGTAGATCAGTATATGAATGAAGTATATCAAGCCCTTAACCACTTAAACCCCAGCATTCGTATTGTGGGTAAAGTTTTCGCTGAAAACAGCCGGTCTGTTCGGCTATTTTCAGTGAAAGCTTTCCCCAAAATAACAGAAAACTGGGGTTTAAGTGGTTAGTTAAATTAATATAGCCAACTTGGTGATGTTCAATCATGTTTGCATCGGGCAAAATAGTACAGTCTATTTACTTGTATATATATCCCAGCAATTGCTGTGTATGGGGAATTGTTGTATAAATCATTAAATCAGTGTTTCTCAAATGGGGGTACGTGTATGCGGGGGACAGACTTAGTGTGAACCTGCTCATTCGTAAATTGTTAAACCAAATTACATCACTACCTTGATTAGGAAATTCATGAATGGATTATGCATCACTTAAATGAACTTGAATGCATTTCTCAAATCGGCAAGTCTAGTGTGGAAGTTGCTGTGATGGAATGGCACCATTGTCGTCGTATTTGTAACTTCTACAACACTTCTAAAATACACTTCATTTGGGCTGCACTCGACTGACTTCAACCCCATGGGCCTCTGCAGACTTGGTTCAGTTTTTTGTATTTTTATTTTCTATCTTGCTGTAGAGGCTGTTGGCATGCGATAGGAAGGCATGCAGCCGCAGCAGAGAGATGATTGACCATTGCAGTGGCTGCACAGAGTTTTAGCCTAGGTCTCAGCGAGGAGTTATGGGGGTTGGGTGGGTTGGGGAAGTAGGCATGCAGCAGTGTGAATATTTAACCCTGAGAACAAGAATGGGCTGGACCGAGCATACATTGTGTGTGTGTGTGTGTGTGTGTGTGTGTGTGTGTGTGTGTGTGTGTGTGTGTGTGTGTGTGTGTGTGTGTGTGTGTGTGTGTGTGTGTGTGTGTGTGTGTGTGTGTGTGTGTGTGTGTGTGGGCTGTGTGTGTGTGTGTGTGTGTGTGTGTGTGTGTGTGTGCGCTGTGTGGGTGTGGGCTGTGTGTGTGTGTGTGTGTGTGTGTGTGTGTGTGTGTGTGTGTGTGTGTGTGTGTGTGTGCGTGGGTGCGTGGGTGCGTGCGTGCGTGCGTGCGTGCGTGCGTGCACGCGCGCTGTGTGGGTGTGGGGAGCAGAGCTACGCAGTGCAGACATCTGCCAGCGTGCAGCTGGCAACACCTGTCTGTCATGTGTCAAAGCAGCCAATCCCTTCTTCTCTGTCTGTGGTGGGAGTCTTCAAAACGTCCCCTTCTTTTGTTACATAAGGGGCTGCCACTAAGCCAGGCCAATGTCTCCCTTATCAGTAAGAACAACTGAGAGAGGGGCTGTCAAAACAAAACAAGAAAAGACCACAATGTAGAACGGGGTCCCCCGGATTGTGAGCTTCACCTCACACAAGGGCAAATTGAACGAGGTGAAAGAAAATCCTGTGTGCTCATGCCTATAGCTGGAGAGCAGTGGGCATCAAGGCCATTAAAATGCATGGTCAGAGCTTGTGAATAAGTGACTGAATCGAGCTCAGCAGTGGGCTTTGATCTGAATCAACGTACTCTGCTTCCATGCCACAGCCAGAAGAGAGGCCGTGCATACTAAGGACAAGGAGAGCGGAGAAGAGTCGTATAAGCTTGTCTGCAGTGATCTTTACCCTGTTTGACTTGCTCCGGACTAGCAGGCTTCCATAATTGGCATGGCTGTTTTTCCCACACTAATTGTTCCAGTTTTTATCCAGTAGTCATTATAGTCACAAGATCTTATTGATACTTTTAATTGGTTTTACTTTTCATTACTTTTGCACAACGTCATATAATCATCATCGAGTATTTCTTTTTAAACAAAAACAAAACAAACTAATAAACAACATAAAAGAATATGAAATATGGAGATGCAAAGTTTGTTCCAGACAACTCGTCTGTCCACTTTGATTAATTGTGTGTTCATGAGGGTGTTGACGACCTACGGTATCCCCTTGCTCATCTGTGGTCTTGTTTGTGTTATCCTATATTAAAATAGCCGACCAGCGCAATGTAGGATTAGTATTGAAAACACACTCATTTATTTATGACTTCTTTTCAGCCTGAGGCAATAGGCTGTATTGATTTACCATAGATTAGGCGCTGTGTTTCTCCCAGATATATTCTTCAGACCTTGAGGAAGGCACCAAGACATCCCTAAATTGATGCTGCATGCGTATTGACATGTAGTTGAGTCAGAGGGTGTGGCTGGAAAATGTCCTATTTGAGCTGTTAAATTTTACCAGGCATTATCAGTCATTACTGTAGGTCCATTAACCCCCCAATGTTGAGCAGAATTTCCTCTTAATGGCTGTTTCCGAGAGCATAAAATATAATAATGGCACTATATGCAGGCCACGTGCCGACAGACAGAGTATAATGCATTACCATTAATTTTGACATTTTGTAGAATATTATTTCTGGCTCTGTGAGGGGCTGTCATGGCCTACACAGAAGTACACAGCAAAAGTATGAGTGTTCATTTATGCATTTGTAACTGAGTCTATTAATGTGGTAATGCTGTCAGGAGGAAAGAAACCTTATATGTCCAAAATAGTTACTTTTCAGGAAATTGAAATGGATCCAATGTTGTTCATTATTTAGTCACAACTCTTGTTATTAAGTTTTAGTAGTTCAATATTCCTAAAACCACAGACACACTTAACCACTGTGATTTTCAATTTCAAAAACTTTTGAAAATAGCGAAAATAACAGACCTACAACCTTGTAGATCTGCTATTTTCGCTACTTTCGTTTGACACTCTTGTACTCTTGAAATATGGGGATACAAGGTTTCTGCCCAGCAGCAATGATTATGTGTACACTCTGAGTAAAATTTACACTGAATATAGGATAAAACTGAAGCCTACAATTCCAAATGAGATCTTGCACCAGAAAGAGACCCGTTAATGTTTAATGAGAGGGCCGGCCTCAGAGGTTCTGTTGCTCCACAATTAAAGCAGGTTCCTTTCACACAAGAGTCTGTTCCCACTCAGAGGAAGGGCAATGAGAGTAGTCCTAACAAGGTTTACATAAGTGCTGTATATTAGTCTATTACATTACGAGACCCCTCCAATCATGTCAGCACCATGTGATTTAGGTAAGGAATCGCCATCTGGTCCTGCGTAAGGCGGGCCCTGGCCGTTGAAATGGAGCTATGGAAAATGGCATTATGTCTGCATGTGGTGATGTGCCCTGCAGGCTGACTGTGAGGCAGAGCAGACTGGTGCTGATACCACAAACACAAGGGTTTTTTTATGTTTTTTTTTTCTTCAAATCCGTTGTAAACGGAGCTCCCTTGTAAATGTCACCATAGGTTTGAGATACCTTTATGAGGACGTCGTGCGTGAAAGCCAAGCCTGTCTCTGAAATTGCAAAGGAAATCTGTTTTAGTCATATGTAAGCCTATAGGGTTAGCAGCCTAAACACGATCTGATAGCTCATGCTGACTTTAACTGTTGAAGTAGTCTTGTGGGATTGCAAGTATCCTCTTTTATTAATCTCCATTTATATGCCTAACATTGTTTGTTTTATGTGCCACATTTTGCTCTATATTAAGGTGTTCTATCATGCCATCATGCGTCATCTATCATGCAGCTGTGATTCAGTCGGAAACGGACGGGACATTTGCAGGAAGTTGTCTTGAGCTGAAACAGTGCTGATAAACGATGGGGCATCCATGGCCAACTTTGTCATAGTAGCCGACAGTGCGAACTTGGAGACCCCTTTGTTTGCCAATATCACCACCTGCCTCTTGTCAGTCATCTCCAGGCCAACAAAGGTGCCTCCGTCTGTGTTCAGCTGGGGAAACAGAGAGCATCATGAGCATGGGATTTCATTTGGTATAGCTTTAGTTGGCCTATACCGTTGCTGTTGGACTGGAAACTTGAGTCCAACACCGTAAATTTTCAGGAAATGGAAAGAAGAAGCTTGATATCAATGGATTCAATGTAGTTATTATTTAGTCACAAGCTCTTGTTAGGCAGACTAAACCGCTTTCAAGCTGGGGTCCCTGTCCAATTATTTCATGTTGTGAACTTGTTGTTTGGCTACTTTTTCCACAACACTAGCAATAGTCTTTGAAAAACAGCAAACAAACAAAAGGGAGATACAGGATATTCAGACGGTGGCCATTTTGCTAGGGTGGGGAAATGATTGCTATGTGAGTATGGTTGATTATGTGCACAGATGCAGTATAGCTGCTATAAACACAGTAAGGAAAAAAGAATAAGAAAACCTTACCATGATTAAGCCTGCACTGGGTCCTCTTTCTTTAAAGGAGCCTTGCTCCTGCTTTTAATGAGATAGATTACAGTAGCAAGGCTAAGAAAAAAGACAGGGTTGTGTGGAGGAACAGGATGCACGTCATTTGAGGCGTGGTTCAGAACGGTGCCATCTCTGGGTGCATCAGCTTGTCGTCCTTCAAATTCTTCCGCCTTTTGACATAAACGGATACTTAACACCACCGCAGGACGCCTCCAATCACGCAGCATGACAACAATTTCAGCCTAGCTCTAATGAACCAAACAGATGTCAGAAGTCATAACTGTTTACAGTATGTTGGCCAGTGACAGCCAATTTGTTTTACCATTTCCGTCCAGAAAAAAAGAAAAAGGAAATGCACTGCCGGCCAGGCACGGCTCCTGTGATTCCAGGACGCTAGGAAAAGCTGTAGCTAAATGCTGATGTCATTGATAGTCTGTCAGCTAACCCCCCACCACCCCCACTGGCACCCCCAAAGAACATCCTTGTTGGCAGTGTGGGAGTCCTGGAGTGGGGCTCCCCAGGACTGGTGGGGTGCTTTCCAGTCAGTCTTTGTCTGTTATTGACTGTTATTGCAGTTGGCAGAGGGGGGCCTCCCTTGTTTGGCAAACGGCTGCGTTGCGATGCCAGTACAGCGGGCACTCTCCATAAGAGAGCCCCTGGTAGCGGCTGCCAAGGCAACCCTGTTCATGACCACATACTTTAGCAGCAGCACCCCCCCTCCCCCACCCACTCACCCCCACCAACGACAGCGAATGCCATCGCTTGAGAAAAAGGGGTGGAGAAGGGGAGAGGACAGATAAAAGGAATGACAGACAGGCAGAAACAGCGAGAAAGACCGATGTGAAATAACGGTCAGTTTGTTAGCCCCTCCCGTGCTTGTACAGAAGGGAAGGTGTGTTCGTGTCTGTTCGTGTGTGTGTGTGTGTGTGTGTGTGTGTGTGTGTGTGTGTGTGTGTGTGCGTGTGCGTGTGTGCGTGTGGTGCGTGTCCGTCCTCTGGGTAGCCTGCTTTAATGGCACTGGGAAAACGCATGGGACTGTGAGACTGCGCGGCGGCCCTAAATCTTCGGCAGTCTTTTTTCTCAGCGAGTGAACTACCATTAATCTTGGATGTTTGCCTGTTTGTTTGTGACGGATTATAAAATGCTCAGTGCTGGAACTAATGAGTTTTAGACCTGTCTGCCTCCTTGCCCTGAGCACTGCTCCTGGTGTAATTCAGCTCCCTGCTCTCCGGAGAGAGCAGGAGGGGGACAGAGAGCGTTGGAGAGTGTGAGAGAGCGAGGGAGAGAGAGAGAGAGAAAGGAAAACCGACTGGGAATTAATTGAACAAGGGGTGAGAAAACCTAGAGAGGAAGGTATAGAGCAGGGGTCTTCAACGTTTTCAGGCCAAGGACCCCTTGGTTGAGGGAGAGATGAAGCAGGGATCCCCACAACCTTTTCATAGATGCCATATAGTTTCATCGTTTGACAGCACAATTCATCAGTGTATTTTTTATTCATGTCGATTTGTGTTTTCAGATATTTAACCATTTGAACCGTCAATACTTGTAAACTTGACCTTTCACTCTGTACTTAGTCTGCTCCTTTTCCCCTCTACATCAAACCTCTTTGCCGAAAATAGCCGATCTACAAGCTCACAACAAGCTCACAACGCCTCGCGCTGCGAGGCGTTGTGAGCTTGTAGATCTGCTATTTTTGGCTAAAGTTCTCAGAATATGGACCCTTAAGGGTCCTGTTGAAGACCCCAGGTATAGAGGGCAGGAAGGAGTATTCGAAATATCGGAAAAGGGTGGAAAGCGATACGAGGGGCTTTGGGACTCCTGAGAGAGTGAGACAAGACAGAAGGAGTGGAAGGCAGGAGGGAGAGAAGGAGGGCACGGAAGTGTTGCCTCTGGGTCTGCCGTGGCCCATTTCTTCTTCCAATGCTGCTCGGCAGAGTTGCAGATTAATTGCAGTTCAGTGTTGTGTGGGGCTCCTAATGTTCAGACAGAATGTAAAACATGACAGAGGCAGACCCTGTGGAGGGGAACCACCAGTATACTGAATGCCGGTGGTTGACGCTAGGGGGAGGTGGGGTGACACCTGAGACGCCCCCAGGGAATTCTCAGCTCTGGCCCTGGTTTTCTG
Source organism: Nannobrachium achirus (assembly GCF_963921795.1). NCBI lineage: Eukaryota > Metazoa > Chordata > Actinopteri > Myctophiformes > Myctophidae > Nannobrachium > Nannobrachium achirus. Next base: position 19,853,619 of record NC_137817.1, read on the forward strand.
TGTTTGCATGATTTTATGTTTTTGAGCGGTGGTCACAACGCTCCTATACGTGGCCGTGTGTGTGGGTCTGTCTGTCTGTTTGTCTGTCTGTCTCCGTGTCCGTAGCCTGCAGTAACCTTTTCTGACCACACATGTTAAGGGAGGGGCGCTGTTGTTCAGGATAGGCCAGGCATAGGCCAGGCACACTCACACACAAACACACACAGGGGGCACACACACACACACACACACACACACACAGGGGGCACACACACACACACACACACACACACACACACACACACACACACACACACACACACACACACACACACACCACCACTCAGTTCACACGAGTGTGATTTTATTTTTAAGTTGTAGCTCTTTATCTAACTTGTTTTAAGTGTCATACATTATCCACACCTAAATATAGGTGTGGTTATGATGGAGGTGAATAGGGCTGTCCTCGACGCAGGATTTATCAAGTCGATTCGAGTCGCGGGGGTTAATCCGACGCGTCGACGAATCGTTTATGTAAAAAAAAGAGGAAAAAAAAGTGGTGCTTTAAGCTTTTAAACCACGTCAACGTAATACAATAAAACAGCAATATGTTTTAAGCCTTTAAAGTGAATTAGATCCATGAACTACCGTGCATATTGAGACATGATAGCGGTGGACACTGGACATTAATGACGATAAGATTGCGTCCAGCCGTGCGTAATTTGCCGTGCGTAATTGTGAATTGTGGAGCAGAGTAGAACAACCGAGGAGAGAATAATGCATCTCTTTGACAGCATGTCGTGTATTATTTCCACAAGTTGTATTTTCTCAGAGCACCGCTGCTGTATCAAAAGAGCTATGTTGCCGATCTGGTGCGAGATAATAAAAAGAAAACAGTTCGCCCGTCGCTATTCCTCAGCCTGAGTCCAACCACCACACACCCACGGCAGTGAAAGTGAAAGCGCATCGCGCTGGCTCTGCTGCTTCTTTGGCCAGCTCTCAAGTAGAATAACAACTCGTCGACGCATTTCCTTTCCAAGCGGTTAACTTCAAAATAAGAGCTCCCTGTTATATGATCAAGGCAACTTTCAAGTCACGTGAACTGATTTTATTTTTAAGTCTAGTAGTAGGAAGTATGGACTCAATAAGAATTACATGACAGTCACAGTCCATTGGCGTCGATTCCGGGGGCTTAAAACGACGCGTCGATTCGTCGATTTTTAGAGGACAGGCCTAGAGGTGAATCAGCAAGGTAGTTGGCCTTCCTTAACCCGCTGTTTATTTCTTTATAGGTGTGGTTGTAACGGTAATTATGTTTTTAACAAGGTGTTTAGTAAAAGTTTTTAGCTGATTTGATTGTATAATAGGCTGTCATTTAGCCTAATCCTTTTGTGTGTGCCATTCTTAAGACACGCCACACACAAATTGCTCTAGAATTCACAGTTGAGTAGTTTGTACTTTTATGCTAGCTGTGAGCAATTTTACAAGCACCTAATCCTACACTAGACTACACAAACTATCATTTTCACTAATGAGGCCTTGAGTTATTTGGCTTAAAACTCGTAACTGTGACTCCTTCTCATCCAGTCAACCATGCAGGCTCTTTTTGGCTCACTGTCCTGTCGCTCTCCTCTTCGAGTTCTTATAGAGTAGAACGAGGCTTGCTCCTAGCTAAGACATTATCATAATTTCCCACACACTCTTCTTCTAGAGAAATATAATTGGTTTCGAGCAACAAAGTATCATCCTGGTTTCTTCGCTTTTTCCTGCTCCCTTTCTACACAGAAAGATGAGGTTAAGTATTCTATACGGGGGAGAGAGAGGGAGACGAACAAAACCACTGAGGCCACACTTGCTGGCTCGTTGGAGCCAACTATGGGGCTGCCATCATAAGGCGATGACAATAATGCAAGTTTAATCTGTAAGCATGCAGACGTCTTCTCTGCTTTCTGTACAGTAGCCTACATGTCTGTATGCTACAGCAGGGACACACATTCCTTCTTGGCCTTTCTAAACCACATTAACTGCTCATTTCCTAGGGCTGGGCGATGTGGACAAAATCAAATTTTTGTGTTTGTATTTTCGAGTTATAGCCTATTATGGTTCAATCCTCCTATCCACAACTTTCCAACATCGTGCATTGCGCAGAATGTGCAGGCAGCTTCCGGCGCCGCAGCCAAGTGTGATCTACAAGCTCACAAGGGTTGCATCTGCGACGCGACGTGAGCTTGTATGTCTGCTGTTAACCGGAAGTGTCCCGCAAATAATGCTACAGTAAATTCTCGCGGAAACACGTGGATACTGGATAGGCTGAACATTTTGTGACTCAACACACTCTGAGCACATTGATTGCACCTGTGATCTTTTCAGCCCAGCCCTGATTGGTGGCTGGTCTTAGTGTGGTTGCTCTAACAGTCAACACACTATAGTACTTGTCCGACTTTATTATTCAAGAGTGACCAAAGGTTTGGCGTGCTACTGCTCCCACAGTTTTTGCGCTACACAATCGACCGGCTTCATCGGGAATCGTGTGAATCATTTTCTGTAGAGAAATGTTGTATAGTTTAATTGATATTAATTTATTAGTGAATACATTTTCCCCATCGACTTATATATCCATATCCATATGCAGCTATATCTGGGGTTTGTGATGTCAGATGTAGAGGTATTGGGCAGCTCCATATATGGATATATGGCGCATCCCACAACTCGTTAAAAATTTAACTTTTCCCAAATAAGCAGACGACTGACATCATACCGTATGTCTGACATCATAGACCACATGAGACTGACACAGTATGTTCCATATATGGGCATTCCAAGATATGGGCTTAATATTGATGACATCGTGGATCTCTAATATATGGGCATAAAAGGGACAAGGACAGAATGGTTAGCACCGCTCGAACAGGGATAAGGACTGACAGATACAGAGATATTTGCAAGTGTGACTCAACTCAAGGCAAACACACTTGCAATTTCCAATTGCATCTTTCTAGTTGCCTTTAAGAGTGTTGTTTGTATTCTGTACCTCATTCTGAAGAAGACTTTGTGTCGAAACGTTAATCTATAATAAAGCCTTGACTGTCTGGGAGCATTTTATTATTCAGTGTGCAGACTTCTACTTTTTTACATTGCCTACTCCACTGTTGGACTGCACCTGCCGTCTAGCAGATGTGCCAATTTTATTATTCCTTCAAAATCAAATGGCACAGTATTTCAGACGAAATTCCCCGATATTGATTTTGTGACATTCTTGTGGGGATGACTATTGGTGCATTCACAAAAAGTACACAATGCGATTTCTGATAAATAATCATCAGTAATGCCTATATGATAACTCTCTGATAATGGTTACTGTAATGTATCTTTTAAAGACAACACTTATGCCATATCACAATATTACACTATCCCAAATCCTACAAAATCCCAATATCGATACCCAGCCATGCTGCATGTTTTAAAATGATGTCTGCCCAGTTCTTGGCTTGTCTATTTCAGTTTCTTGCTCTTACGCAAACACGCACGACTCTCTCTCTCTCTCTCTCACACACACAACACACGCGCGCACACACGTACAGTAACTTGATCTCTTCAACAATCTGAGCTCTAGGAAGACAAAGCACCAACGATTCCCCGAACACATCTGGTATCAGATGCCAGCCTGTTAACTGCTGTTGTATTTGATAGGCGTTTGCTGTTTCTCAAAACTCATATCCACTTTTCCCATCCCAACCCATACTACACACTTGCTGCATGCTGAGACGGTCAAATGGGGAACGTAATAAGCAGCAGGCACTTTAACGTGACTCACGTTACGCGAGTGAAAGGTGAGATGGTTTTGTTGTCTGTGGTTGAGCAGGTAAAGACAAGCAGCACTTTGTCCTGGATAACTGATGTGTCAATTACAACTTTCACGGTTGTGTGATTGTTTTCTGTTTGTTTTTGCTGTGGTTGAAGGCACCCAGACTCCTACTCTCTTTAAAACATAAACAATTCCCATTTTGGAATCTTATCACAGGCACGGGGAGTGAGTGAATATGTAAATGGTGTTGCTCTGCAGATGCATGTTGTGTCTGTCTGTCCGTCTGCTCCTCACATTCACACCGTGTCTCTTTATCCATGTCCCTCCTCACTTGCTTTCACTTTTCTGTCTGCCTCTCATTCACACTAACACACATGCACAGACATACACACACACACACACACACACACACACACGCACACACACACACAGTCACGCATGTGCGCGCACACACTCACAGCGCAGGGGTTGAAGAGAACATAACTGTTTAACATAGCCCATATCTTCAGGCATGTTAGAAAGGAGGGCAAAGAAAGACGGGTGTTTTTTTTCCCCCTACCTGCACACTAAGTTCCTGTCCAGATGTGCCTGCTCAATTATCCACAAAAAAAGCAGCTGTGTGAAAGCATACCTGTGCATGCTGGTGCATATATATACCTGTGTGTGTGTGTGTGTGTGTGTGTGTGTGTGTGTGTGTGTGTGTGTGTGTGTGTGTGTGTGTGTGTGTGTGTGTGTGTGTGTGTGTGTGTGTGTGTGTGTGTGTGTGTGTGTGTGTGTGTGTGTGCACGTGCATGCGTTGGTAATGACTAGGTGATTACCCTGACAGAAACAGCAGCTTTCTCCAACCAAATAGGAACTCTTTCAGGTTAGAACATGAGACGTCGTCCACTATAAATACCTCGCTGATTCCTCACTGCGTTAGATTCACAGCAGCCACACCGCTTTGCCAGAGCCTTCAGTCAGCCTTCAGAGAATCCCTGTGGGGAAACGGTCCTTATATGTAGCCTTCTGAAGTGCCAAGCCAGCAATATGGTGATGGCTCTAATTTGCACTCGGGGGAGCCTTGGCCAATCACTACGTCTCTTCAGTCCCCTTCAGATCTACACAATATGCCTAAGGGTAGGAGTTAGGGGTTGATTTGGTTTGAGTGGGAACTAGGCTGAAGTGGCCTGTTTGTCCGTCTTTCCATCTCCTGGCGTTCCGTCTGTTCCTCTTTTCTCTTTGTACGCTTTCACTTCCTCCCCCTCCCCTCGCCTCCCTCGCTCTCTCAGATATCGGTGCTTTCAGTCTTCCCGTGGTAGTAGTTTTTCGTCGTTGTCGGGTGGAAACCTCGTATCTCCAAGTTTAAAATGTGTACGTTCTTTCGAAAAGTAAAGCCCTGCTTCATCATAAAGGCTGTCGCACAAAAGAAGTGAAAACAGCAGATTGTGCTTGTAGATCGGCTGTTTTCACTAGTTTAAATCGTTTTTAAAATGATGAATGAAAACGGTTTTGGACATACAAGGTTTTCACCCGACAACGATGATTTACAACCTGAGGCTGTATCTGTTAGCCTTTTTTGGCTTCAGTTATAATGTCTCACCTTACAAAATATTGCTGCTAAGAGCTGCGGGCTACTCAGAGGCAGTAAGTAGCGCTCTCAGGAGCTCACCGCCCACACTACACGCTAAAATAGCGTGCTTTTACTGTACAACTTTTACTGTACACGCAGGGACTCGTGTAGGATCGGAGCAGATGTGTTTTGATGATAGGCTCGCTTTTTCTTTTTGAAGACGGTCTCATTAGGGGCTCAAGCCTGAAGGGCTGAAACGCTATTGTTTTTGTGCAGATTATTCTCCTTCTGCTCGGGGACTTTGCACATTCCTATGAGATGGTAAATGGTAGAGACATGTGCAATTTCACCACATGGGCGCGTGCACGCATTCTGCCTGGGTGACAGCAGACTGCTGGGTGAGCGCTGCGCAGCTGGCGCTTTGGCATGTGATCAACTTTGACCAAAAAATGCACAGACCTGGTTGGTTGTTGCGACCGTCAGGTCGCATTTACTACCAAAACCTCCACCGGCTGTCTGTCAGTCTGTCAGTCTGTCCGTCGTGTCACACTTTTCCCCAACTCATATCTCCGCCACCGTTGCCCCAATCCATGCCAAACTTTGCACACACACTCCTTGCCTGCCAATCCACAACCTCCACCCCACCAGGGACCCCCGGAGCTCCAGGGACCCCCAGGGACCCCCTTCTGCCACCACCAAAAAGTGCAAAAATGACCAAATGACCACCCAAACGGGGCTGTTCACGGGGAATTCCCAGGGACCACCGACTCCTGGTGCTCAAGCATGGATACCCCTAGTGGAGGACCCCCGCCACTGCAGCGCACATAAAATGCTGTAACTTGGGCTAAGAAAAAATGACCAAATGACCACCCAAACGGGGCTGTTCACGGGGAATTCCCAGGGACCACCGACTCCTGGTGCTCCAGCATGGATGCCCCTAGTGGAGGACCCCCGCCACTGCAGCGCACATAAAATGCTGTAACTTGGGCTAAGAAAAAATGACCAAATGACCACCCAAACGGGGCTGTTCACGGGGAATTCCCAGGGACCACCGACTCCTGGTGCTCCAGCATGGATGCCCCTAGTGGAGGACCCCCGCCACTGCAGCGCACATAAAATGCTGTAACTTGGGCTAGGAGCGACCGGGAGAGCCGGGGCCGGTACCCACGCGTCCGCCTCGGCGGCGCCAAGAGAGCCGTCAACATGAATCTGTCCCATATAGCGCCACCATCAGGCCCATTTTTTCAAACACATTTTTGGACACTGCTCCTACAGATTTTGCCCTAAAATCACGCAAATCGGTACACAGTATGTCTACACTCATGTCATCAACATGGATCTGTCCCATATAGCGCCACCATCAGGCCGATTTTTTCAAAAACATTTTTGGACACTGCTCCTACAGATTATGCCCTAAAATCATGCAAATCGGTACACAGTATGTCTACACTCATGTCATCAACATGGATCTGTCCCATATAGCGCCACCATCTGGCCAATTTTTTCAAAGACATTTTTGGACACTGCTCCTACACATTTTGCCCTAAAATCACGCTGCGACCTGACGGTCGCTTATCTCCCGATTAGGGAGTCTTACTGGTTTAAGTTGGTCAAAATGTGGCCAAAATGTGGCTGTATTTTCTCAAATATGGAGATGACTGACGTCTGACATCATAGATGTTTGACGTCATAGACCACATGAGACTGACACAATTATATCCACATATGGGCTTTAATATTAATGATATCAGGGATCTCCATATATGGGCATAAAAGTGACAAGGACGGAATTCATTTGCAATGTGACTATTGGATAAAAGGGATTGTATGATGTCAGACGTCATGTCAGACCAGGACGGAATTCATTTGCAACATCATTGTGAAGTCAGAACAGGTCAGCTATATCCTTCTGATGAGCTGGGATGAGGTGTCACACAGTGGGTGCGTTTATATGCACATTCAGAATGGCATTCAGAACCAGTAAGACTCCCTAATCGGGAGATAAGCGACCGTCAGGTCACATGTATACACAAAGAGGGCTGTAACTGCCATTGCTTCCTAGACATACTGTGTAGCGATTTGCGTGATTTTAGGGCAAAAACTGTAGGAGCAGTGTCCAAAAATGTGTTTTAAAAATCGGCCTGAAGGTGGCGCTAGAAGAGGGCCATGTGAGAAATGAGGGGTGGGGTCTCCGCGTTGCCTTGGCGGACGAATAGGTACCGGCCCCGGCTCTCCCGGACGCTCCTAGCCCGAGTTACGGCATTTTATGTGAGCTGCAGTGGAGGGGGTCCTCCACTGGGGGCGCCACCACTTTTGCATCCGTTCTGGAGCACCAGGAGTGGGTGGTCCCCAGGAATTCCCCGTGAGCAGCCCCGTTGGGGTGGTCATTTGGTCATTTTAGCACATTTGGTCATTTTTTACACCTGGGGGTCCCTCAGGGACCTGGGGGTCCCTGGAGCTCCGGGGGTCCTTGGAGGTTGTAGTTTGGCAGGTAAGGAGTGTGTGTGCAAAATGTGGCATGGATGGGGGCAACGGTTGTGGAGATATGAGCAGGGGAAAAGTGTGACGTGTGACGTGTCACTCACGGAGGGACATTTTTTTACACCTGGGGGTCCCCCAGGGACCTGGGGGTCCCTGGAGCTCCGGGGGTCCTTGGAGGTTGTAGTTTGGCAGGTAAGGAGTGTGTGTGCAAAATTTGGCATGGATGGGGGCAACGGTTGTGGAGATATGAGCAGGGCAAAAGTGTGACGGACTCACTCACTGACGGACAGCCGGTGGAGGTTTTGGTAGTAAATGCGACCTGACGGTCGCAATGAACTTATTCCGAATAGAGCTTCATACCCAAACGTTTACATGGGACCTGAATACAAGTATCCCTCATTCCACTGTCGTTTACATGACCAAAGGATTCATTCGGAATAGAACTTTGGGCATGCGCAAAGTAGGCCTACTTCAGGTCGGAGAAGGGGGGGGGGGGGGGAGGGGGATTTCAGACAGCAGTTCATTCCGAATGGAGCGTTTATATGACAAATGTATCCCGATTGAAACGGCATAAACCACCTCTTCAGACCAGAATGAAAATTCATTCTGGTCAGACCGGAATGGCCATTCCTAAACGTTTAAATGAGCATTTCTATTCTGAATGAGCAGTCATTCCGAATATAAGTGGAATACATCTGTGCATATAAACGCACCCAGTGTGACGCACACTGAGGTGTCATGCACCCCGACGCACACAGGATCTTGAGGACCTATGGTCGCAAAAAATGGGGGGACTAAAATGCAAACGATAGGCTGTGTGTAACTTCATTTTGAAACCCCCAAAAAGGGGTAATAGAGGTGTGGCATAAGCTTAATGATCAAATTATATCATTATATAGGTGCACAGCATGTTTTAGTGCAGTGGTTCTCAAAGTAGATTCCAGGGACTCTGTGGGTTCCTTTAGAGGGGTCTAAATTGACCCATAGAAGTCTGTAACTCTGGCAGTGTACAAATGGAACCAAATGAACCCTAACAGCTTCATTTGGTTCCATTTGCACACTGTCAGAGTTAAGGGGAGACCTTGGAATGTGAAAGTTTGAGATGCACTGTTTTAGTGGGTCCTGGCCTGGGACAAAAAAAAAGTTTGAGATACTCTCCTATAAACTATGTAGAAAGTCTCACTTGGGGAGTTTTTTGTGAAACTAACGAGCAACAAGACAGAGAGAGACACTGACAGTGACTCATTCTGTATCTATACGAGCCCTCAGTCCTAGAAAGTCCAACTCTGACAGTCAGAAATGTGAACTTATTAATGATGTAACATGCCAGAATAACTTAGTCCAACTATAACAGTTCCTGAATCTAGAGTATTTTGTGGTTGTGTGAGTATTGAATGTGTCTTATCTTTGGCTTGCCTGTCTATCTTGTATGAGAGTCAAACCCATAAATAATTCAGGTCCAGACTACGTTTTCTTCTAAGTGAGATGTAGGCTTGTATATTCTCCACCAAGTAGGACAGACGGTAATCACTGGTGCTGCTCATACCAGTCATAACTCAGCACAGAATCCGCGCTCAATAGCTGTTAGCATGCTAATCTGCTTGCCCCGATTGGTATTCCTGCTGCCTTTTTATTCCCTGGGGCCGGAGTGGACTGTGTGTGTGTGTGTGTGTGTGTGTGAGAGAGAGAGAGAGAGAGAGAGTGACAGGGAGAGAGATCTTTAGATAAGCATTGGAAATATGCTTTGAATCTTAAGGAGTGTGTATGACGTGTGTGTGTGTGTGTGTGTGTGTGTGTGTGTGTGTGTGTGTGTGTGTGTGTGTGTGTGTGTGTGTGTGTGTGTGTGTGTGTGTGTGTGTGTGTGTGTGTGTGTGTGTGTGTGTGTGTGTGTGTGTCTGTGTCTGTGTCTGTGTCTGTGTGTCTGTGTGTGTGTGTATTTTTGTGAGTGACAGAGAGAGGGATCCATCTTTAGATAAGCATTAGAAATATGCTTTGAATCTTAAGATTGGCAGCACACACAAACACTGCATGTGCGCACTCAGGTAGTATGTATATCATCACTGTCAGTGTCAGGCAGAAACCTTGTATCTCCAAGTTTCACATTTGTAAGTTTTTCTTTCCATACAAGACTGTCGCACAAAACTGGTGAAAATAGCATATTTACAACTGCGAGGCGTGTGCTTGACTGCTTGTAGATCTGCTATTTTCACTACAGTATTTTTAATCATTTTTGGAGTGGTGAAAGCACTCCCAATAGACAGGTATGTCCGTGGGTATGTCCGTGGGTGGGTGGGTGAGTGGGTGGCTGGGTGGCTGGCTGGCCGTGTCCGTAGCCTGGCAATACCTTGAGTGGCCACACACAACACACTAGTTAAAGGAGGGGCGCTGTTTTGTGCAGGCCAGGCACACTCAACACACACACACACATACACGCACGCACGCACGCACGCACGCACGTACGCACGCACGCTGCTCAGATTCACCACTCCACTTCGAACCGAGGTTTGATTTTAAAATGATAAATACAAAACAAACAGTTTTGGACATATAAGGTTTCCACCCGACAACAACAATATGCATGTTGGGCCCCTCCTCGCTCTGCGTATGTGTTTGTGAGGCACATCTGTATACCTGTGAGACTGCGTGTGTTAGACTCGCTTATCCGTGCGAGTCTCTGATTCCCTAAATTGATATCCGTAGCGCTTCGCTTTGTGTTGTGTTTTTCCCGCGGTGTCCGGCGACGAGTCTTCAGCCTTGGACTGTATTATTCATGGAATTAGATAACACAAAGATGCAAATTCAGCCGGGGAGCAGCTGAATCCTGCTCCCAATTCTCTCAATTCTCAACACCTTTCTCTGCCGAACAGTGTTAGCCCCACCAGCCTGGTCTTAAGTCCAAATCGAATCACATGGATGATAGTTGGCTGGAATTGCACCCTATTTCACAAGTCACTGGAATTGAGTCGGGACCTGACCGAATGCCAGACGCATGATCAGTGAATGATGCCTCCACTGCAACACTTCCTGTGTAGAAAGTGGACTTCATACGGTACCATTTTAAAGGGAACATCATTACCAGGCCAGTGTTCAGGAATTACATCATTAAGCCAATTCCTAATTCCCCCCGTGTGTCCCTGTTGGTACTAACCTCCTGTCTCACCCGATACACCTGACATGGGCAGCCACTCCTTTTCACCTGACAGTGAGTCGTTTCACCAGGAGGTCAATAATAATAATAATTCTAGGTTGAAATGCCTAATCCTCAGTGTTAAATTCTCCATTTGTAACTCTGAAAATATGAAAGGAACGGGTTTGGACATAGCGGTACAAGGTGTCCAGCCAACAATTTCTGCCACACAGTTGGTGCAAGCTCACAACGCATTGCGATTCAACGCATTGATTTGTGAGCTTGTAGAATGGTTATTTTAGCTGTGCAACACTGTTGTAAGTATAAAAAAATGTTGTACGGCCAGGTCCTAGCTATTTATTTATCTATCCATTTGGGAGCCTTTGTAGCTTTGTGGTTCTATACGGGCAATAGGCACCGGTGACAATAATTCAAATCCATTATGTGGGAACACACACTTTTCTCAGGATAGGATGGCTTTATGTGTATGCTAGTGGGATAGTTTGAGGCTAATATATGGGCTATAAGCATGGCAATATAATTCCACAATACGGTATTGCAAAGAATCTAATTTATTTCCCCTCTTCCCTTGCAATCTAAGCCTATACATTAGATGGTTTATGGACTTGATTCTGCCATTCATAAATGCACCAGTGTGACGGCACAGCTCCTGAATAACCCATGAAGTACTATAACTCAGAAGTATTTATTCTTCTAATGATATACAGTAGCCTTTCTGACCCGTTACTATCCATTCCTTAGGACGTGGATAACAGTAACAGCTTGTCCTGGATCCCTGGCTTGTCCTTTTTACTATCAGATGGAGCACACGTGCATAGCCTGGTTCTCCATGTGTCACACAAACGCCCCGGCTCTCATTTGCAGGCTGAGAGAGGGAGAATAATATGAATTATTAAAAAAAGAACATTGTTTATTAGCCTCAGGAAAACAAAGGGGCGCCATCAGTGCAAGCCTTGTAGCTCATTGGTTTGTTTTGTAAACCTCTAATCTCCTGTCAAACAGGGACATTGAGCAATAAATGAATGTGCATTTTGTTACTGTTGGTGTGCATGGGTTTCTCCTGTCCACAAACACACGCACGCACACGCACGCACACACACACACACCACCCCAGAGTACCTATTTAATAGTAAGATTGGACTTGGAGCTGTCAGTTGTATATTGGGTGGGGGGGTGGGGGGGGGGCTATAGGATGGGATTATGAATCTTACCAATGTGTTATTATTGGATTTATGGACCCATGCGTTGTTGCTGCTGCATGGCTGTCAACATTGCTGAAGGAAATTTCCCCCGGGCTCTTTTCATTCCCCGTTCTTATACTGTTGCATGCTGTCCTTCTGCTGCCCGTTCCTTATCACTGGAGTCACAGAGACAGAGACTGCGTGAAAAAATAAAAAAATCTCATCTCCTCTAGGGATGGGATGATATGAAAATGTCATATCACGATTATTGTGACAAAAGAAATCGCGATTTATGATATTATCGCGATAATCAACATCCATTATCCTGGGGCGGAACATTTGCCAAAAAAAAATGCCGATCTACAAGCTCACAATGCGTTGTGAGCTTGTAAATCGGCTATTTTTTTGCAAAGACGTTTGATGAAGAGTGAAAAAAAGACTATCAAGTATGTATATTCAGTTCCTTTGACCAATTATAGAGGGTTTAAGTGGTACTGGATAATACAGCTCGGCAAATAAAAGGTGACTTTATCCCAGTGCAATGACGGAGGACGGTATCACGATAAATGTAATCTCCATGATACGATTATCGTGAGCGTTTTTTATCACAATATAACGATAATATCGGTTATCGTCCCATCCCTACTGGAGTTACAGAGACATAGCGTAAAAAAATAAAAATAAATCTCATCTCCTCTGTCCACTCGCTGTGTGTGTGTGTGTGTGCGTGCACGTGCGAATGCTCACATACTGTATGTGTCCCCACCCACACACTAATATGCTGCATTAGCATCTGAATTGCCCT
>NC_137817.1:19871569-19876569 GCF_963921795.1 Nannobrachium achirus
CAGTCCTTATCCAAACTTTAATTCCTACTATCTCTCACTCTCAAGCACCCCCCCCCCCCCCCCCTCTCTCTCTCTCTCTCTCTCTCAAGAGTGGGTGTATCTCCATGACTACCAGAACACCACCCCCACCAGACTTTCTCTCATGTTTCACAACAGCTGGATGGCTCAGGGAGATATTGGGGGTCAGGGGCGAGAGGGGGGGCGAGGCGAGGGGGGGTTCTTCGTGGACCACCATTCCGCCGTGTGCACTCGATGCCCATGTGTTTTCGTGTCGGGTGTGTGTGTGTGTGTGTGTATGTATGCGTTTTTGTCCCTGTGTATTTTTGTACCCTCGCTCGCCTGGAGCCAGGATTAGTGATGGGCATTAAATGATCGTAGAGCGCACTCCTCCTGTGTTGTTGGGGGATTTAGGAATGTTTAGTCTAAGGTGTGTGTTTGTATGTGCACGCATGCCGGCGTGTCTGTGCGCATGTGTCTGAATTTGTGTGTGTGTGTGCATGTGTGACTGTTTGTGAGTGTGTTGCTCCGTCATTGTGTGTGGGCCTTGAGTGACGCCCCAGCTGGTCGCTGACACCTCAGCTGGTTCGCTGTCATAAATCTTCCCGTACTTAAAGACCAAAACAAGTGAAAAACACCAGTAACCAAAAACCCAGACAGAGGAGGGTGGAGGAAAGAGCTGGAGTGTTAGCGTACCAGGAAGCAGGGCTGTTTAAGTTACACCGGATTACACACATCCCTTTTTCTCATCATGTTCCCCTATATACCGTGTCCTCCAGTGGTAGCGCGCTAGCTAGCCAGGTAGCCTAGCACGCTCCGCCCGTGTGTCAGCGGCATGAAATATGAACATCATTACAATGGCTAAAGCCCCAATTAAACCCAACCAGCTCTCTGCTAGTGCTTCCCCCCCTCCCCCTCTCTCTATCCTCCATTTCACTTTCTTCCCTAATTGAAATCCTGTCTTCCCACCAGCACCAGTGCTTCGTAAATCTTCCAGAATGAGAAAACCAGGTGCCCTTCACAGCGGCAACAATACAAGCTTAAGCCGGGCTACAGGCAATGTTGGCTTCCTGGGAATGACAGCGTATATGTTATTCTAATGTGCTTTTTGTGTCTGTTAATGGTTGCGTTTCTTTTGTAGTGTAGTATGTTGACCTGGTACACCCATCTAATGTATGTCTTTTCATTTGGTACATACTGGCCAGACGCTTACTGCATAATGTCACTGTCAGGTGGAAACCTTGCTTCCCCATTGTTCATACATGCATGTTTTTCCATAAATGAATGCCCAAGAAGACAGTGTCACGCAAAAGTAGTGAAAATATCCAGTCTTCAAGTTCAAAACACCTCGCATTGGGACATGTGAGCATGTTTTTTGCTACTTTTGAATGTTTTCGAAAAATATATTTGGCCTATAATGACATGCCAGTAATAGGGACTTCAGGTTGCGTGCTTGTGTGGTTGAGTGAATATTTAAAAAAAGTGAATAAATAACAACTGCTACTACTTAATAATAACTACAACAGTTCCACTGGAACACAGGTTCAGTTTTCCATTTTCCAACTGTTTCGGACATGGAAGGTTCCCGCCTGACGATAAGGTAGCTTTTAAACCATGCACGTGACGTGAATACATGTGCACGGCATGCTCACTCTCGTGCTCTCTGTTAATCACTTACTCACACACACACAAACACACACACGGGCGCACACACACACACACGCACACACACATGCACGGGCGCACACACGCACCCACGTGCACATAACAGCACATGACGACATACACATTAACGTGCGCCTGCTGAGATGCTTTAAAAAGCTGTTTCTCTGGCCCTGGGCCTGTGAGATAGTGAAAGTAATGGGGACATTCTAGCCCTTTGTGTGTGTCTGGGTTAGGGGGTCTGGGATACCTGTGTAATGTGGTTTGCACAGGCTAGCAGTTAATAGGGGGCATTCTGTGTATGTGAGTGTGTGAGTGTGTGAGTGCGAGAGGGATTCCAGTCAGTGGTGTGTTCCGGGGCTTGTAGCAACAGTGCCACAGAACATAATTGGAGCATGAAGTGGCTGATGTGGAGCAGTGGGTCTCAAACATTTTCATGTCTAGGACGGTCAGGACCCTCCTCTGAAATTATGTTGTACCGAGGGTCCTCCATAACGAGAAGATTTGTGCTGTTAAACCTTTTTCAATGGTTATTCCAAATTGTTCATGATTTTTCCAAATGTTTCAAAAATAGCCGAGCTACAAGCACAACGCACCGGGATGCATTGTACGTTTGTGGAATCCCCAGTTTGAGAGGCTCTCTGAAGTAGAGTATGAAGGACAGAAGAAGGGACGAGGGCTACAGAGGACTTTAGAATGTGAGTTCCGTGGAGTCAGACTATTTAAATCGGGTCATTTCAAAAGATGATATTTCTCCCCAAAGGTGCAATTAGGAGGCTTGCAAAGTAGAATGTTAAACATTACGTCACTGTCGGGCAGAAACCTTGTATCTCCAAGTTTCAAACGTGTATGTTTTTTCATAAAGTAAAGCCCTGCTTCATCATACAAGACTGTCGCACAAGACTAGTGAAAACAGCCGATCTACAAGCACACAACAGCGAGGCGTTGTGTGCTTGTAGATCGGCTGTTTTCACTAGTTTAAATCATTTTTAAAATGATAAATACAAAACGAACGGTTTTGGAGATACGAGGTGTCCACCCGACAACGACGATTAGGCTACAACACAAGGATATTAACACGCTATTATTGGTGGTGTGCTGTCCTGGACTTGTACTGTGTACTTCTTGTTGGGATTCTGCACCCAGTTTGAAGGCATTACTGTATGGATTAGAGCGTGTTTCTTTTAACTTATTCTAAACATTGCTGTAATCCTTAGGATGGTACACTACATAATATCTTATAATACTGACTGTTCAATACACAAAAACATGCACGCACGAACACAGTTGAATTTGTACTGCTACTACTTATTTTGCAGTCGTATAAGCATAGCTCCAACAGTGCTTCCGGAATAATGACTTTCATTGTAGGAACTGGTAAATGACAAAAGTGTTGTTTGGTAATTGTGTTAGCAATGGCCTCTGGATACCCTGCCTGCATACACACATGCACACACACCAAGTCACCAACACGCATGCACACGGGCACACACACACACACACACACACACACACACACACACACACACACACACACACACACACACACACACACACACACACATCGCTGGTATAAGCATATCTTCTCGGTGTCTCTGTATCTTGTTGTCTATCTTACACATACACAGGGTCAGGGAGGTCAGATTCAGAATGAATAGCTTACTGTTGGGCCTCAAACGGCTCGCAGCGCAAGCCTTATTGTGGAACCAAAGTGATTGGGTGTGTGAAGGACAGCGAGCTGTGTCACTGTGCGTGTGTGTGTGTGTGTGTGTGCGTGTGTGCGTGTGTGCGTGTGTGCGTGTGTGCGTGCGTGCGTGCGAGAGAGAGAGAGAGCTATGTGTGTGGGTGTGCATGTGTGTCCATGTGTGAATGACATCCCCCACTAACATCATTAGCAGACTCTTGCCTACTACTCCACTCATCTCCTCTCCTCCCCCTTCACTTCCTCTCTCTCTCTCTCTCTCTCTCTCTCTCTCTCTCTCGTCCTATCACTTGTGACCCCTCAGAGAATCATTCATCCTGTGGCATCCTCCATGCGCATGGCCCTCCCATCCATCCATCCCTCCCTCCCTCTTTCTCTCTCTCTTTGCAACCCCCAAACTCCCCCCTTTGTCTCTCTCTCTCCCTCCCTCTCTTCCATTCTCTACCCAACCTCCCAGAGCTGGCCTCGCTCGCCCAACTCATCATCGTCGCGGAAAAGGCTTTGGCCTGCCTGTGGACGGATGGCGAGTTGAAAGCGAGGGGAGGAATATGGACTTGCTTCAACCCCACCCCTCCCTTCTCTCTCTCTCGCTCTCTTTCTTTCTCTCGACCGTTCTCCTCCTCCTCCATAGCCTGTGGTTAAGGTAAATGACGCCGGGGAGCAGTTGGGAGAGCGGTCTCCCCTCTCCTCGCCGCCTCCCCTCCTCCCCCCATTCCTCCTTCTCTGTCTACCGCTGGCGGTCTCCTTAATTAGACTGGCAGCAGGGAGCTGGGACACACACACACACACACACACACACACACACACACACACACACACACACACACACACACACACACACACACACACACACACACACAGAGAGAGACAGACATACTTACTTCCTCTATCCCCTTGATGCCTACGTGCTTGCTGCCATGCCCGTGCGTGAGTGCACGCGCGCGCACACACACATTCATTCATTGCTTAATGTGCCTATTAGGTGGATATACCTCTGGAGTAATAGCGACACATACAAGTGGCCGCGGGTAATGAATGAGAGTTCACAGTGCGGTCCTGGGCCTCAGTTATTAATGTCACACACACACGCACGCACATGCATGCGCGCATGCGTGCACACACACAGACACACACACACACACACACACACACACACACACACACACACACACACACACACACACAAATACACAACATCTGTCATAACTGCAAAGGGTATTTTCCTACAAATGTGGACCTTCCATCATAGTCTGCATCCATTACAGAATGGAGAAGTGTGCTTCTGTTGCATTACCACGTGCACGTACACAGACACACACAAACACACACACACAAACACAAACACACACACACATGTGCACGCACGCACGCACACACACAGAGCGCTGTCCCATAGGCCTGGCCTCTTAATTACAATAGAGTCTTTACATTCTTGGACTAATATGTGTGGAGGGCATGTAATCTAGCTCAGAGTAATGGATGAGCAATTAACAGGATGGTGAGTAGAGCAGCGCAATCATTCACCCCGGCTCTCCTTGGGCGCGCCAAACCCGTCCGGGACACCTTCTTCCTGATGTGTGTGTGTGTGTGTGTGTGAGTGAGTGCACGTGGTGCACAACTTGTGCACAACATGCCCAGC
>NC_137817.1:19881569-19951569 GCF_963921795.1 Nannobrachium achirus
GTATAGAGCCCTGGGGGACCCCGGTCAACTAAGTATATAGGGTCAATCTGAGACCAAATGGACCTGTACACTCTCAGATTGATAGAATTCTTTAATTATTATTATTATACGTTATACATTTTATCAGATAACAATTTCAACACACAACCTGATTCAGCTTTAAAGGTCAGCATCATAATATGGTATATGCACAAAGCATTAAAAAATCAAATAGATTCACTAGATTGTATTATCACACTCACTTTTTTAATTTAGTCAATGATATCAGAGTGTGAGTGTAATAATCTGGCCAGCCAAAATGGACTCTAGCTAGCTTTGTCTGCAACTGTTAGAATGTTTGTGCTAATTTTACACTTGGCTAAAGCTGCTGCTGTCATGAGAAGCAAATGTATCTTGGAAATGTAGATGATGGCTTTGTTTACTGGTTGACTTGGCTCCCAGTTAAGCAGGAACTATAAAAAGTGCGCAGTGGGACTCCTCTCCTGCCTCTAAATATTTCATAAGTTGTACAGTAGGATATAACCGAGGTGCATGCTAAGGTGTGCGACATGTCATAGACCCTGCCAATGTAGTTGCTGAATGGAAAAATAGCTAAGAACCGTCTTGAAATCAATCTGGCACGCATGGCGTACAGCCGCAGTGAAATATTAACGCGGGTTAGCAGAGGGGCAGGTGAGCTTAGGGGATGGAAACTGAGCTAGTGTGGAACAGGGGTGGAGGAGGAGGAGTGGTGTGTTGGCTGGACGGGGTAAAGGAGCCAAGCTGAGGCATTAGCATGCTAATAAGAGAAAGGGCCAGAGAAGGGACATGGACGTGTTTTTTCGGTGAAGGAGAGGATAAGGTCAGGTTACAGTAGAAAAAAGGACTAGTGTGCTTGGACAGATGGAAATATGAGTTGAGACACTAGCATGTAGCATTGATGCAGGTTTTTATATTTAAAGTGTTCAGATTTGCTGGATAGAATTCCTTTAATGCAAGTAATTAAACTGATATTTCTTCTTTGTAAAATACAAATACCAGCATCTGTGACATAGCAGAGTTCAACTGAAGGATTAGAAGTACTGTAGTGTTATAATGCGCTAGCATGGTCATTCAGTTGTTTTACATAATTATTAATAGACCACAATGACTCTCCATTGTAATTCTTGCCGGAAATTTGGTCCGTAGCTGAATCTGGTTTTATTGCTAACCCATTTCTCATTAAAAAAGTTCCCACAAAACTTCTGAAAAACACGCTATCTTCCATAGTTACCTTGCAGTTTGTGTATTTCTTTGGCGATAAACACCTTCCAGCGTATTATTCACTATGAACACTGCTATTGCAAGACATTATGGGAGAACAACCGAATATGCAATACAAGATGATAAAAAAAGGCTTTGTCAGGAGAACTGGTATACTGTAGGTTTGATAAGGGGGAAGAGAAACTATAGGAAAGCATAGCTTTTTATATCTTGCGTGGGAGAGGGACACAGAAACACCTACAGTATACCAGTAAGACTCCCTAATCGGGAGATAAGCTACCGTCAGGTCGCATGTATACACATAGCCTCATGGGGCCGCTAGAACAGGGCCATGTGAGAAATCAGGGGCGGAGGTTGTGGTTTGCCAGCCAAGGAGTGTGTGTGCAAAGTTTGCATGGATAGGGGCAACGGTGCCGGAGAAAAGTGTAGGGCCAAAAGTGTGACGTGACGTGACGTGACGTGACGTGACGTGACGGACTGACTGACTGACTGATAGACAGCCGGTGGAGGTTTTCATAGTAACTTGCGACCAGACGGTCGCAATGAAACACACCCACAATTAACATTATTTTCTTTATCTTTGGGTAAGCACAGAATAATAAGTGAAGGCAGGTTGATCAGATAACGCCAGTTCTCTGAAGAAATGTCAAATACTCCTCTTAAGCTTTTAACCCCAATGAAAGGGAAAATAAACATTATTCGAACTCAATTATATTTTGTTTCAGATTTTGTTTAGATTTCAGACATTTTCATTAATTATTCAAAAAGTTAGTGTGCCCCCTACAACCCGCTTTATTTCCCAGCCTAGTTTCTGTTCATATGCATAGTAATTGGGAGGAGAATTCATGTGCCGGTTCAAGTCCCAGATGTGAACCATTAACCCATACAGCATTTTCCAGTCTGGAAATGGTTCATATTTTGACACTTAATACTAAATGAATTTGGTCTTACAATTAACCCAGAGTCCAGAAATGTACTTATTGTGTGACTCCACAAGAGAGAAATGATCTTATAATGGTGGGCATTACATTAGCCCTTGTGTAACACTAGTGGAGGTGTCAGGGAGAGATTGAGACTGCAGGCCAGTGGGGGGAAGGACTGTAAACTGGAGCAATGAGGAGATTAGCAGCTGCTCCCCAGAGTCCCCACCTAGACAAGCAGACTGTGATGGAGAACACAGGTGAGGCACAGACACTGAGCCATTGTGTGTGTGTGTGTGTGTGTGTGTGTGTGTGTGTGTGTGTGTGTGTGTGTGTGTGTGTGTGTGTGTGTGTGTGTGTGTGTGTGTGTGTGTGTGTGTGTGTGTGTGTGTGTGTGTGTGTGTGTGTGTGTGTGTGTGTGTGTGCGCGCGCGTGCGTGTGCGCGCAAGGAGACTGTCTGAGATTTTTGGTGACTCAATAGTGAAGGTATCAGGTTTGCTTCTTTTTTTGTGCATGTGTTTGCAAAGCTCTTTATATTCCGAATGTCAGTCCCACCTCCCATGCACACACACACACACACACACACACACACACACACACACACACACACACACACACACACACACACACACACACACACACACAACGTTCTCTTTCCCACCATGACTAAGGGCCAGATAATAATGGCCATAATAGCCAGAAGGATTAGTCAGTGGTACAGTATGAGTGGCGGTCATTTGCTGTTCATCTCTCTCTAATCAAACACACACCTTCAGTGCTGCTGTTGTGTACACACTTTGTTTCACTGACAGTGTTTGTATTGATTTGAATTACAACGCCAGTCTGGTTATGGAGCACTGTCAGCTCTTATGCTAGCTTTCAGACAAATGCTATTCATGGGACAAAACAAATACTTAATTATTTTACATTGCGATAAAAGGCTGATGTAATATGCAGGGCAGAGGTTTTTCCTTGGCTTCGAGGGAGTATGTGTGCAAAGTTTCTAACATAAATTAGTGGAATGGAACCAAAGGGGCACAAAAGCTCAGGTGAATATGTGTCATCCTCCTAAGCTTAAAGTTGTTGAGTGTGTTTTGGATATCTAAAAGGGGTGAAGCGCAGATTACCGTCTGCAAAATATGTTGTTGGTTGATGCCAACCAAGATGGGAAACTCAATGTTCAAAAATATTCCGTTCTGTGAAGAAATGTACCATCCTAGAACACCACAAGAGCATGAAAATGGGGGCCCAAGTTAACATCAGCTGCTCTTGGCAGCATCAGTGATGCTGTGCCAAAGCAACAATCAATCATGCTGTCTTTTGAGGCCATTGCCCCATATGAAAAGCAATCAAAAAGGAGGGAAGATATAATCTTGCTTTATAGTGAGAGACACGATGCCCCTGAGCAATGTGGAGAGAGCTGGCTACGAACCTGCAGGCAGAAATACTTTTCCAACACTGCATTGCCTCATCTTCACATCCAGATCTAGTGCACCAGGGGGATGTAGAGGCGATGCTCCAGCCACGTCAGCCAAAATACAGAACAGAACACTGCTTTTTTAAGAAGTCCTAGTTGCTACTTCTGGTATTTTGAAGCTGGATTGAACAGCCACCAGCTAGCTCCTGATGCGGGCAGAGGGACCAAACCGCTGACATGCTGGAACATCCACTCAGCAACACATCCCTAGTCTCAGTTTAACTCTGAGAGTAAGAGTATATACATGTAACCAATTGGACCCACAGGGGTGCACATGTTGTATGTATACTGAGTTAAATTAACATAGATGTTTTTTAACTATTTTACTGCCTTAGGGTGCCCTCACACCAAAGTACCTATGAGAGTGGAATCCGCGATGAAGCGGTTTCATGCCAGCAGAGGATTTCTGCAAAAAACGCATCCTTCTCATTGAAATGCATTGGCGGAACGCGGATTCCACTCTCATAGGTATTTTGGTGTGAGGGCACCCTTATTTATTATTTATTTGTGCTACTGCCATCAAAAAGTAGCTTACCTTTGCGATGTTATAGAAAATTATCTATGACTATTATCTATGCAGGGGGGGCAGGGGGCAGCGACATGCAATGAATGAATGTGCAAATGGCACTTCCCTCGCCCCCGTAGTTCAGGCCATAGAAATGCATTTTCAAGATCAGGTCCACAGAAAACAGCCAGGTTGTGAATTGGCCATCCATTATTGTTTATGTGTGGTGGAGATTTGAGAGCGGCATTACGGGAGCTGTTTTTGCTGTACACACCCGTGCGACCCCTCATCAGCTTACAGTGCTCAAACAAGGTAAAAGAACGAGCGTTCGTATGGGCAACAATAACTCGCCAGAATGGGGCGAACGTTAACGTACATAGCGGTAAAAGAGTTAATGTGAACATAACCCTAGGCCCAGCAGAGTGAGCCTCCTGGCAAAGTAGTACCTGTGTGTCCTGCCACAGGGCAGCTTAAAAGCCAAACACTGTAGAGTCTACAGTGTAGACAGACTAGTCTTGTTGGCGATAAACGTATTATGGGCTTACATAATGATTGCTTTACTTGTTTACGTGTTGCGCTTGATACTAAGATTTCTTGTAAAACTCGTATTCTACCTTTATCGTGCAGGTGAGTACTTAACTTGCCAGAGCCTTTTGCGATCCTCTTGTTTACCTTTTGCGGATTAGTTATATCTGTACAAATATTTGAGATGTTAGCTTCCCTGCCAATAGTATTTGATATGATTTCTATTTACATTGTTTTGATAAGTTACAAGGTAATCTAGCTTTTATTGTTTTGTTAAGGCAGATAAAGAATGTTTGCAAAGTTAATGTTTGCATTCAT
This sequence comes from Nannobrachium achirus, assembly GCF_963921795.1. NCBI lineage: Eukaryota > Metazoa > Chordata > Actinopteri > Myctophiformes > Myctophidae > Nannobrachium > Nannobrachium achirus. The sequence goes on from NC_137817.1 coordinate 19,886,557, forward strand.
CTATTTCAATTATAAACTACAGTAGGCTATATTCTATAGGTTAATTAATGAAATGTCTTATTTTTTTCTCAAGCTTCAGTCAGTGATTCTGACAGCATTACCAAATTATATCATGATAAATATCGATGTTGGTCAATATGGGGGAAAACAGAGTATATATTTTGCCATACTGTCCAGCCCTTGTAACAACATTCTTCTGTAGTTTTTTGTGAGTGCATTATGCAATCCATTCGACGCATACACAAGAGATTAACTCAATTCACTCTATATAGGCCTTCCTATAGACACCTCACATAATATCCCACTGAGCCGTGTGTCTGAACAGCCAAAAGATTTATTTTCAATTTTCCCCTTTACATCTCCTGCATGTCTTCATGTCTGTATAACAGTCTGTGTGGGTAGTCTGGGTGGCTATTTTTAGTGTGCCTGGTACTTACAGTACCTCCCTCTATGCATTATTATGCTACCTCTCTGTGCCTGTCATCTGCACTATATCGTCGTTGTCGGGTGGAAACCTTGTATCTCCAAGTTTCAAAAGTGTACGTTCTTTCGCAAAGTAAAGCCCTGCTTCATCATACAAGGCCGTCGCGCAAAAGTACGGTAGTGAAAACAGCCGATCTACAAGCACACAACGCCTCGCGGTGCGAGGCGTTGTGTGCTTTTAAAATGATAAATGCCAAACGAACGGTTTTGGACATACAGGGTTTTCACCCGACAACGACGATATCCACCCTCGCATTGGTGCGTCTGTTTGTTGTGTTGTCAGCATGTCAGCTATTACTAAAGCAGGATGAAAAGACACACCTTGGGGGGACGACAGTATTACATGACGAGTTCGGAAAATTACATAAAAAGCAGAGGTGTGTCAGAGTACATACAGTATGCACTACATGCAGTGTACTGTGTAATGTACAGTACAGTACATTAGATACTGTGAAACGTAGCCCCCCGCCCCCACCACTGACTGCCCAGCAGTGTGTCCCAGGGTGTGGACACGTGTGGCTGGTGTTTGCCAAAGACAAATCAAGGAGAATTAGCCTGTAATGGGAAGCTAATGAGAGAGTATTTAGCGCTGACAGTAAGTGGGGTTTCTCGGCAGAGAATGATAGTGTTTTTCTGTGTCGTCGTCCCTTGCGGTGTGTGTGTGTGTGTGTGTGTCTGTGTGTGTGTGTATACGTGTTTGTCAGACGCTAAATGCAGGCGGAGGCGTGTGGGGTTTCTTCTTATAGAAACAACATGGTAATTATGGATTTATGAACAGACATACAGGAATTTCAACTATCCCAATGCTCACACCATCTCCCCAACCCTATACCTCATCCCTGACCACATGCTTACACACACGTGTGTGTGTGTGTGTGTGTGTGTGTGTGTGTGTGTGTGTGTGTGTGTGTGTGTGTGTGTGTGTGTGTGTGTGTGTGTGTGTGTGTGTGTGTCTGTGTGTCTGTGTGTCTGTGCGCGTGTATGTGTATGTGTATGTGTATGATACTTTAGTGGTGAAATAATCAACAAAAACTATTGATTTGAAGTGTTCACTTAGATCTGAATCGAACAGCAACGACCAGTGCCTCCTCCGCTCCGACTCATTATATTCAGTATGTACATGTCTTCAACATGCTCCAGGGTATCCTGCAGGAAAAATGCTTCGCTAATTAATTCGTTTGTTCATTTGATTTAAATTAATTCCCTTAATGTTGATTAATTCTTATGTTTGCCCTCAACATAGGAGAAGTTGCATAAACAAACACAAACACAAAAGTATAGTTTGTTTTGCATGTTTAGGAGGAATTTTGCTTAATTTTCAGAAGACTCTTGGCCGGGTGCTACAGATTTTAGGCCGGGTGGCCCGCCTGGCCAATAAAGCGCTGCAGGAAACCCTGTGCTCCACAACATTATAGCCAATATACTGTAGATGAACCTGCACATCTACTTGTTATGTGTTGTGGGAATTCTGGGAAAGTTAACCGAACAGAATTGTATGATATCATTGTTTCTCGGTGTCGGAGTTCAAATGAAAAACATTATCAGGCGATGCTTTCTATTGAGACTTCAGTATCCGACATTATTCATATTGCCATATGTTACTAGTCTCCCTATCAACCTGACAGCTTAAAACGTGTAAGATGTGTTGAAAATGTAGTATTGTAAAATTACGACTGCCAAATGTCTACAAGCAATCGCTGTGGTTCATATATTGATTCATACAGTACAGTCCTCACTTTAGTACATTGAATTTTTTTTCTTCAATAAAAGCACATTGTCCAGGGTGTTGTAGGGAGTATGTTGTCATGTTTATTCATGTTTTTTGTATTGACACCACAGTATCTTAGTCAACCTTGCACTGCAGAATGCCGATGGTTAATTAACATTAAGGATTTTGCTAAATACCAACTTGTGTTTTGTGTTACCTCAAAAGGTTGAAAATCATTATTTTAAGGACAGCTTGTAGCTAATGTTAGAAATAACCTTTAATACAGTACAATTTTTACTATGCACATTCATTTAGAACTGCGACGAGACCTCACCCATGCCATTATATATGAAAATACTGCACACCCTCAGGCTAATCGGAATTGAGTATTATTCTCCATGGCTACTGTGTAACAGGAAGATCTTTCAGCGGCTCGCTGTGCAGATGAGAGCCAGGTCCAGTGAAGTGTGTTGACGTAGGCAGAATGTAGCGTAGCATGTTTCCACATAATGTCTGGAAGGCAAAGCACAAAGCAACTTTAGTAGTTCCTCTGTTAAGGAACACACACACACACACACACACACACACACACACACACATACACACACGCACATATGTTCGTAAGTTTAGATAGCATACACATGATGCGCACCCACATAAATCGTTACATGGCTTGACCTAAAGCCTGTGTCTGCTGGTGAGTGTTGGTCTCTGGTAATTTGTCCTTGTGAACAGCGTTGTCACTGGTCTGGGCTGAGAGTTGTGTTATCTGATGGTGTGAGCCTGTCGTTCTTTGCGTGGCAGGTAGATGAGTGTGTGCGATAGACTCGGACGCCGCCGACCCCGCAGCCTCCACAGCTTTAGAACTCCATTAGAGGCTTGCTCCTGAACTGCCGCACTGGTCGATTACGGGATTTGCCGAGAAAAGATCATGATTTGGTGTGCTCTAGAGAACAAGTGCGCGTGCGTGTACGCGCGCGCGCGTTGTGTGGGTGCGCGCGCGTGTCTCTGTGTACGAACGCATGCTCCTGTGCATATGGCTGGGGGATTGTCAAACATAGCAGTGCTGAGTTAGGCCAAATATGTGTTTAGGGGAGTTCCAAAATCAGATGCCTTATGGGCACTGTGGGATTCCGACACGGCAGAGAATAGCACAGTATGTTAAAGTTTGCCTGACTCTATTATTGTAACTGCTGTTGGTGCCACAGGCCGTTAAATTATAATGAGGATTTCCATATAGACAAGCTGCGCATTCCAGCATTCGGGAAATCATATGCACCAATACTGATTATTAGCTAGACCGTAGGCCTTTCCCAGAAATGCAATAAATATGAATGTATTTAAGCTTTAGTTTGAATGGCATGGGAGAGCAACCCATAGCATATGTTTTTTCACAGATTCTCTTCAGTGTCAAGCCTTGTATAGCATGTTGTTTATGGGCCAGCAGCATGGGCCCCGAAAGCACCAGCTGAATCGGTCACACACCATGAGTCGGGAAGCACTGAGTGTGGCGCAGTGCAGTCAACAACACAAGTCCTTGTCACGGCATTGCACATGCAATAAGGAGTGTCCCCTTTTGTTACACTATTTTCCCCGTTCTCGCCAAAGTCTTTTCTCTCCTTTTCTGTTTTCTGATTCCTTTTTTTTGGTCTGCTATCGCTTTTTGTCTTGTGTTGTTTCTCAACAAATGTGATCCGTGTGGAGCCACAATGCAGTAAATCACGTACTATTTTTATGTCTGTGGTTGTTCTCTCTTTTTCGGTCTATTTCGGACTATAAAAGACACCAGACAACTTTAAAAAAAGCAACAAAATTGACGTTGAAGCACTCTCGTGTCTACACCGCTCTCACAAACCTTGTTTTTTACAGTTAGATTTCAGGCATTTAATTGATGCTTCCATCCAGAGTTGACTTGCAGTGAGCATGCAGGATAGAGAGGTACAGTGCCTTGCTCAAGGAAACATTTGACCATATACACATGACTGTCGACAGGCATACGTTAGCTGCTAGCTGGATTACTCCCAAGACAGTTACCCGCATAGGGCACTAAGGGCAGTTGGTCTGTCTCGCCAAAGCACCAAACCTGCCACCCACAGTGTGTGCAAACATTCCTCCACTCACACTGACAGGCCAGGCAGTTAGCTATTCAGCATATGATGTCCGAGGATCGTTACTGTGACCACTTCTAGAATATTAATCCAGCAACCCCCCCAACTCCTGCTCCCTTGGCAATTTGTCCAGTCAAGCATATTCCTCTGCCGTACTTAATCCTTGAGGTTTTCAAAAGGGAAGATGTGCTGACCCAATAAAGTGCTGATGCGACTGTTTCTTAGGCACATTTTCACGGAGGAAAGAGTCGTTTTGTTTACACCTCAAAGTTCCTCTACAACTCTGAGTGAAAAGTTGACGATGTGATGACAGTTTAAGGTCAGCTGAAAATAGCACGTTGTCTTTGGCAGCTCAGATTGGTGGATTCCAGCCTTTGTTCCGCAGATGCTTGATGAATCTTATTTAAATCGGGGCTTAGATGGCGGTTTGCATTGTTTCAGCTGAGGTGGTTTTGGCCTTGGTTGAAAAGCTGAGTGATTCTTTTTTTCTTCTTTCTTTTTTTAGGTCAGAAGTTTGTGTAAAAGACAAGAGGGGAGTTTGTGTGCTTACAAAATGTATTTGTGCATGTGTGTGCGTCTTAAGAAAGTGTGTGTGTCAGTGCGAGGCGGTCCTGTTTCACTACTGTATTATTAGCTGTGCTCTCGGACATGGTCTACTTTTCCTGTCCCCTCTCTCCCATCCACTGTGGTGGAAAGCGCCGAGTCATCAGAACACAGACCGCCGTGGCGCTCCTATCGCCACAACATGGCATTTACCGGATCAGGGTTTCTACCAGTGCCCGGATTGGCACATACTTGTGGCTGCTTACTTTGGACTAGCATATTTTTTTTCTCCTGAAAGGGAGAACAAAATCTGAGCACAACAGCAATTTGACTCCCAGTTTTAAAACCATAGCTGGTCTGCCTCTGGAGATATACAGCGTGCTTTCTGAGACGCTGCATTGCAATTCTCTTGTATTTCAGGAAAAGGGTTATGATAGGGTCATTGTGAGGCAGCCCTGTCATTCTGTCCTCTGTGAGGGTAGTTGTATGTTTTCTTTGGTGTGTGTTTCGGTGATGCTACACTCCTCCTGCTAGCCGTGCAATTATTTTGTTCCTTCCCAAACCACTTCTGGTTTTTCTGAAACTTGCAATTGACTGTCAGTGTCCATATAGTCCACACACGGATGATGTCACCCCTCCTGACGGTTGCCAGGTTACTGTGCATTGCCCCCCAACCCCACCGCGTCCCACCTCCAATTAATCATTGCGATACGATGGATAATTAGTAACCTCCGGCCCCAGAGGGCACAGGTCAAGTCCTGGACACATGGCGTGCCTTTTGTTGCTGTAAATCCCTCCCAGTGCTGCCCTGTTACTAATGTATCCCCCTCTCTTCTCTTTCCCTCTCTCCTCCTCAATCCCTTTTCTCTTGTTCCTCTCCCTATCCCTCTTTGCTGCAGGATGGAAGAGTGATAATGGGATGGATGTGAATATGGGCCAGTGGGCAGGCATGTGTGCCCTTCTCCTCCGCCTGGCCCTGCTGCTGCCGCTGCTGCTCTTCCAGCCGCCCCCCTGCCACTGCCAGGACCCCCAGGGTCTGCCCCAGGATGGACCTCACTTTGGCTTCACGCTGCCCGTCTACCGCGCCAGCGTTTACGAGAACTCGGCGGCACGTACCTACGCCAACAGTAAAGTTAAAATGGGCATCCACCTGGCCGTGCGCTCCTGGGATATCCGCTACAGGATCACATCGGGGGATGATGAGGGCTTCTTCAAGGCAGAGGAGTACGTGCTGGGCGACTTCTGCTTCTTGCGCATTAGGACTAAAGGCGGCAACGCGGCCATCTTGAACCGGGAGATTCAGGATAATTACGTGTTGACCGTGAAGGCCTCTGTCAAGGGCGAGGCCCTGCTGGAGACCTGGGCTAAAGTCAGCGTCCAAGTGTTGGACATGAATGACCTCCGACCGTTGTTCTCGCCCACCACGTACTCCGTCACCATAGCGGAGAGCACCCCTCTCAGGACTAGCATAGCACAAGTTACCGCCACGGATGCCGACATCGGCTCCAATGGCGAATTTTATTATTTTTTCAAGGACAAAATGGAGATGTTTGCAGTGCACCCGACCAGCGGAGTGGTTTCCCTCAGTGGGAGGCTCAACATTGACGAGCAGAACCGATTTGACCTAGAAATCCAGGCGGTGGACCGCGGGATGAAGCTGTACGGCAACAATGGGGTCAGCAGTACGGCCAAGCTCTTTGTCCACGTAGAACGTCTTAATGAGCATGTCCCAGTCATGAGTGTGGTCACACACATACCCTCATGGCTGGATAAAGACCCTGTGTATGCGGTAATCACAGTAGAGGACCTCGATGAGGGTTTGAATGGAGAAACTGACTCGGTGACGATTGTGGCCGGAGACCCCTCTGGCCAATTTTTCCTAGAGAGATCTGAGGGAGACGAGTTTGCGGTAAAGGCTTCGGAGTCTGTGGACTGGGACGATTACCCTCATGGCTATAATCTCACCCTCCAGGCTAAAGACAGGGGCACCCCTCCAAAGTTCTCTGCTGTCAAGGTCATCCACCTAATGGTGAAGAAACCGCAGACGGTTGAAGTGAAGTTTGAGCAGGAGCTGTATGAAATTAGTCTGAATGAAATCTCACCCCCAGGCACAATTGTAGCAGCTGTTAAAATCAGTCCAGAGCCCGATGACGCAGAATACATCCTCACTCCCTCCACCGATTCTGTGTACTTCCAGATGAACACTTTAACGGGCGTGATCTCCACCGCCAGATGGTTCACCCAGGTCAACCAGGATGCCTTTAATCTAGAGGTAATGGAAGTAGATAGTGAGCTTAGGGTAAGAGTCCTGGTCGTGATCGACGATGCCAATGACAACACCCCAACCTTCACGCAGTCATCTTATGAGGCTTTTGTCAATGAGAGTGTGCCAGTCGGAACCAACGCGCTGGCAGTTTCTGCAGTGGACGATGACAGAGGAGAAAACGGATACATAACTTACAGCATTTCCAGCCTTCAGCCCCTACCCTTTCAAATCAATCAGTTCTCTGGTATCATCAGCACCACTAAGGAGTTGGACTTTGAGTCCTCATCAGAGAGCTATGCGTTTGTGGTTAGGGCATCTGATTGGGGTTCCCCTTACAGGAGAGAGAGCGAAGTCAACGTAACAATCCACCTGGAGAATGTGAACGACAACAAGCCCTTGTTTGAGAAAATAGCATGCCAAGGGGTGGTCTCCAGGGACTTCCCTGTTGACGACGTGATCACCACAATGTCCGCCATCGACATAGATGAGCTGGAGCTTGTTAAGTACAAGATTCTTTCAGGGAACGATTGGGGTTTCTTTGAACTCAACCCTGATTCAGGGGTGCTTACATTGAAACAGTCCCTTGCCACCGCCAGTCCAAAGAATGGGGTTTTTAGTCTAAAAATAACTGCCACAGATGGCGAAAACTTTTCCGATCCAATGTTTGTGAACATCTCCTTAGTGCATGGGAAATCTCCCCCCAAAAGTTTCAATTGCAAGGAGACCAGGGTGGCTCAAAAGTTAGCTGAAAAGTTACTCTATAAGTCCAAAGCTAGCACTAAGCCCAAAATTGAGGAAGGCTTCATCGACCTTTTCTCTGTCAATCGACAAACCCCTCAGTTTGACAAAGCATTCCCAACAGATATAGCCGTGCGTGAAGACTTAAAAGTCGGCTCTAGTGTCTTCAAGGTCAATGCCTATGATGGTGACACAGGCTTCAATGGTCAGATTCTCTACTCTATTTCAGATGGAAACACAGACAACTGCTTTAACATTAACATGGATACTGGCCTTATTAGCGTGTTTCTGCCTATGGATAGAGAAAAGAGAGATAGGTATCTCCTTAACCTAACTGTCTATGACCTCGGCCTCCCACAGAAAACGTCCTGGCGTCTGCTTACTATCTACATAGATGACGCCAATGACAATGCACCCCAGTTTTTACAAGACAGCGGATACAGAACGGTTATCCCTGAAAACACTGCCATAGGGACTGATGTCATCCAAGTAGAGGCCACTGACAAAGACCTTGGCCTCAACGGGGAGATTGTTTACTCTGTTTTGACCAGTACCACACAATTTGGTATCAATAGCACCAACGGGATTGTTTATGTCGCTGGTCAGCTGGACAGGGAGTTTGTGTCCACTTTCAATCTTAAGATCGAGGCTCGAGACAAGGCAGAGAAAGGGAACCAGAGGTTCTCTGTCACCTCATTGAAGATCATGCTGGAGGATGTCAATGATTGCCCACCAGCGTTCATCCCTGCGGTCTATAATGCCAGGGCACTTGAAGACCTCCCAGTTGGAACTGTTGTGGCCTGGCTGGAGACCCAGGACCCAGACGTGGGACTGGGAGGCCAGGTCCGCTACTCTTTAGCCAATGACTACAACGGGAGATTTGAAGTGGACAAGGCGAGCGGTGCCATACGGTTGACCAGAGAGCTGGACTACGAGACCCAGCAGTTGTTTAACCTCACTGTGAGGGCCAAGGACAAGGGCAGGCCCGTCTCTCTTCTATCGGTCACCTTTGTGGAGCTGGAGGTGGTGGATGTGAACGAGAACCTCTACGCCCCCTATTTCTCCCACTTCGCCATGACGGGATCCGTGAAGGAGAACGCACGAATTGGAACAACCGTCCTCCATGTAAATGCCCGAGACGACGATGATGGCAGAGACGGGGAAATCCAGTACTCCATCCGTGACGGCAGCGGGCTGGGGCGATTTGCCATCGACGAAGAGACAGGTAAGCACCCATTTCCTCCTTAAAAAAAAGAAAAACAACAACCTCCTGTTATGTCGATCATTTTAATTAGTCCTGTTATGTTCCTGGTGGGAATGACAGGCACTTTGCAATTTGACGTTAAACAGATTAGACACTGGTGTTGTTCGATTTACATGTAGTGTGCTGCTGGATGTTCATCCTCTTAAGTAGGCTGAGCTCTGTCTCTGTATATTTAATGGTGCTGGACCTTGTAAGTCTTGTCTCAACTGCATGGGAGAGAGTGAGCTGTGCTCCGCAGGGCCTGTCCAGGCCTTGACAAAGAATGTAATTGTGGAGCAGGCCGCTGTGTTTTCGGGGCTAGGGTGTTCTTAAGAAGGTTTAGAGGCATGATTTATAAGCTTAGCTCCAGTCTGGAAGAGTGCCTCGCTTGCCAGATTGAATTACCCTGCCGATCACTTTATTTACATTTAGTGCAGTTGTCATGCCATTTCTGCCTGACACACACCTTGGCTGCTTCTCCCCTTTTTTCGCCCCCCACTTCCCTGTGGGTCTGCAGGCCGACAGTGGCCGTGAATGTTTTGACAGGGCCTTTTGTGGCAATGTGCTTCAAGGTATTCTTGGATTTTCCTGATTTCTATTTATTTAAAGTGCTCGGGCTGTGAGGTCCAGTCAGTACATCCAGTCATTTAAGGGAGGGGCGGACCTGCTTAATTTTCTGTTTTGCTTTTGCAGAAGAATAGTGGAAAAGGATAATTATTTTGACAGTAATATTTTTGCTTAATCTACACCATGCTACTTCCCCCTAATCAGTTAACCAAATTTTTAACCCAATTTCTTTCAAAACAATAAATATTTGGGGAATTAATGAAATCATTGAAATGCCCCAAATAGGGCAGCCAGGGTTAAAGTGGGTAAATGCATAAATGAAAACATTCCTTGTGAGATTTATTGAGATTTGCAGAATCCGCTTGGAATGGGGAGTTCAGGGTTTTCGAGGACAGCAGAGGACAAAGGGCAGAGCTGATTTGAAGGGGCTTCTGAACCAGCCCTCATCTCTGACGGGGATTGTAAATTATCTTGACACTTTCCAATAGCCTCCAGATCCCCAACAAACCATGTTCTCCACAGGAGAGATTCCTCCTCCAAGTCTGGGAAACGTCTCAATGGAATGAGGATGTGAGAGCAGTGAGAACACACCACTACCTGCTCTCGTTGAGATTCAACTTTGATATGAGTGATCATCTTAAGCCTCATTTATACTTAGTTGCGTGCCGCTGTCGGGCTCAGTAAATAGCAGATCTACAAGCTCACAATGCGTCACATTCATGACACGTTGTGAGCTTGTATATTTACTGCATGCAACTAAGTATAAATCAGGCTTTAGTTGATATCTTTTCTTTTTTCTTTTCTTCTTAATTGACTTACAAGGACAGATAGTTTCAATAAAAAATACTACATAAAATAAATAAATAAAGGAAGAGTAGGCTAGTGGTCTCTCTCCTCTGCTCTGTGGAAATGCTCATTAAAGAACCAGTGCTCTTATCACTGTTGTGTCAAAAGGTTTGTGTTAAGCTGATAATAAATGCCAAAGGGTGCACCTGAATCCTTTTTTTACCATTTGAATTGAAAGTATTAGGCTACAACTTCGAGTTAAGTGTAGACTGATGATGGCCAAAGGCTGAAATGTTTGAGCTCTATGCAGGCTCTGCAACTCTGCAAAAAATGATTTAAATTCCTTTTGGCTTTCTTTAGTCATCCATTTGAGTGTGAAACTTTAGATTGTTCGCCCTGACTTCCTAAGATTGATTCTCATGAAATTGTGTTTGAAATTAGCTTTTTTACAGGGCGCAGAGAGAGGAAGATGACATTTTACTGCAGGGTTCTAATCAAGCATGCCAAGGTACCAAAGAGGCAAAATCTCTCTCACTCTCTCAACTATTATAATCGCATATAGTCTCATACTGCTCTCTACAAACTGAACTGTCCAGGGAAGAGACAAATTAATGACTCACCTATAACACGTTTCGGTGAAAAAGAAGACCTGGAATTGAATTATGTGTACCCAATTAAATGAATAAATACTAGGAAATTGCTTGTTTACTGATAAAATGGGGGTTGAGAGAACACTGTGTTCATGGCTCATTGCTATTTTTCCAAGCTCTTTTCTCTTAAATTGTTCGTGGGGCATGGAGGTCAGTCCTCATCTCTGGTGGACAGCTGAACATTGTACTATTACAGATCTAAACTATAACCTCTCAAATGCCATTTCCGACTCCACGCCCTCGGCTGTTATCAATTTCAAAGAGTGGAATTGTATTGTGTTCATTCTCTCTGTGTTGCGGTTGTGTGTGAAGTGGAGATGATCCGGCTAAGCCCAGAGCTTTTTCATTTCATTTACACAGCTGTTCGGATGTCATTTTGTGCATTCGGGCCAGTGTAGCATGTTGTGACATTTAGGGCTGGTGTTAAAAAAGAAACCCCCAATAGCCAGAAGACATCGGGAGACGGGGAGAGATCTTTTGTTTAGTCTCGGGCGTGAAAAGAGGCCATGGATCAGGGTTAGAGGTCATCGGGCGGTCATTACAGCTGTCAGCGGTCAGGTGAAGAGTTTATCACGCTCTCTCTATGTAGAACTGTGAAAACTGTGTCATGGTTGTTTTAACACCCACTCACCTTTTTACAGCATCAGGGACGTGCAGAGAATTTTAGAGAGGCCGGGGCTGACATTTCTAAAAGGGCCTTTTGGTGAAAATATCAGAAATAGCTTGGAGGTCGGCTATTTTCAGTGCTTTATACCAACACTGAACTAAGCATTATCAAGTCAATACTGGAGATGTGGCGTAACGGCATGAATTTCTACACAGAGAGGGCAATTCTTTCAAAGATGCTGCATTCAAGTTCAGGAGAGTTTAGACAAGGTAATTTTCGTGAATGCTGCTTTCAGGTATGGCATGGAAAGAGGGCATTTGCATTTCATTTACCATAGTAAAAACTGCATTCATGGTTTGGAGAGGGCACTTTTTACAGAAGGATAAAAGGGCAGGGGCTCAAGCCCCCTTTGATTTCTATGTGTGCATGTGCCTGTACAGCATGGTGTCTGTCTGTCTGTCTGTCTGTATGTCTGTCTGTCTGTCTGTCTGTCTGTCTGTGGCTAAGCTCGACAAATCACTACACACTATGTGCACACTGCCAGCAGGTCAATGTAGGTAAAATATTAATAATACTAAATATTATGTTTAATTTGTAATGCACTTTTGATTCACAGGGAATCTCAGAGTGCTACATAGTTAAAACATGTAATCAATCATCAGCTCAGTGGCCTTGTGGTTAGAGTGTGGCCTTGTGGTTAGAGTGTGACCTTGTAGAGTGTCTGACTGGGAGGTAGGGGTTTGATCCCCGGCGGGTCATACCAAAGACTGTAAAAATGGGACCCAATGCCTCCCTGCTTGGCACTCAGCATCAAGGGTTGGATTGGGTCAAATGCGGAGAACAAATCTCGCATACAGCAATGTATGTGACAAATAGTAGGAATCTTAATCTTATCATAGAAGGTTTAAAAATGTCAAGCACAAAAGGCTATTGCTGACAGTAGTTAAACAACAATTTAACACGAAAAGGCCTTCAAAAGTAAAAAAAAAAAATCAAACCTCGGTTCGAATTGAAGCGGTGGACAGATAAAACTTCTATTCTGAATGTATTTGGAGAGCTGGTATGACAGTTGGTATAATAGGTTTAAAAAATAAAATAGATTAAAACACATACATTAAAATAAGAATTTGTAATTAAATAAATACATAAATAAATATAACGTGTTTAAATAAGACAGATAAACCCTGAAGGCCAAATTATCATGTGAAGCTTGACCAATCCTCAAAGTATCCATTCATCTGACCGGGAGGGACACCGCACACATATTCTAGATGTACAGGACATATAAAGCATATTCATTCTGAACTGAAATGACCATATATGGACATGGGACACACATTTTGCTTTTTGAAAAAGCCTATTCATTCTGGACTGATATTTTACACGTACGGGACAGGAAAAACCTGTTCATTCTGGCCTGGAGTGACCATATATGGACATAAGGTAACGGACATTCTGTTTTTGAAAAACCCTGTTCATTCTGGACTGAGATCACCATATATGGTAATTAAACGGACATTCTGTTTTTGAAAAAGCCTGTTCATTCTGGACTGAAATGACCATATATGGGCGTGATACACACAAAGCCATTCATTGAACAAAAAAAACGGCTTGGTACTGGGACCCTGGAGGAGGAAGCTGTTCGCAGATCTGAGGGTGGTGAGGAGTAGGTTCAATTAGTCTTTCTATAGGTAGGGAGGGGCATGTCCATTTATGGAGTTAAGAGTACTTAGCAGGACCTTGTAGTCGATCCTGGCTTAAACAGGGAGCCAGTGCAATGAGAATAGGATGGGTGTTATGTGGTGTGTGTGCGCGTGAATTCATAATCTCAGATCCACCGTCCCGCCAGTCCATCGATCGGTGTGTAACTCCATATAATATTTGGACGTCATGTTGATGACATCAGAAATGTACTGCAGTAATGCAGACTCTGGAACTTAATAAGACGTGGCACTGAAGGGGTCAGCCATCCCAATTAGGGACTTCCTCCTGGTTCCATACTATCCCCTCTCACAGAATGGTAACTCTTAGAAAGGCACGTTGAGCTTGATTTCCTTATGCTGAGCCAAACCTTGTTTGAGAACACACAGGGCTCTTTACCCCTTATCTCTAAACTTCTTTGCCTTTTTTACTATTTTGAAAAAACATTTTAAAACACTTAAAATTGCTGATCTACAAGCTGATAACGTGTCGATGTAGATTGGCTTGTTAAAATATTTTAATATGTTTTTCAAAATAGTTTATAAGGCAAATAAGTTTAGGGATAAGGGGTAAGGCATGGACGAAACTATAGCTAACAGTGTTAGAAGGCTTTTGAAAACAAAACCGAGGCAATCTAATCCCAATAACACCAGTGCACCACGCAGCAACACTATTACCTACTCAAACGCACACATTCGACCACACTCTCGCTCTCGCCCTTTAACCTGGTGTGCTTGTTCCCTCGTTGATGAGCAGGAGCAGAGGGGAGAATTTATGGCCCTTGTTAGCAAAGTGTTGGCAAGCCTCATAAATCAACCAGGAGCTGCTGGGAAACACTACAAACGCAATTACAACTTAAAGAGCTTTGTACTGGCCCACACCTTAGTGTACGCACACTCAATCTCTCTCTTACTTTCCCCACATACACATATACATACAATACTGTACATACTGTACAGTACATATACGTTCATACATTCATGCATGTACATACCGTACAGTCGGCATACATACATATATAATTATAAAGACTACAACGGCTCTCATCATGTTACATCTTATTCTGACCCACTCTCTGAACCATATCAATGTTCAGCACGCACGCACATGCACGCGCGCGCACACACACACGCACACACACACACACACACACACACACACACACACACACACACACACACAACCCAAGGCCAGCTTTCCATCTGCATATCCTTTTAATGCAGCCACTAAATATTCATTAATGTCCAGCAGCTCTTGATGAAATACCCTTTAAGTGCTTCCTCAGTTCATGCATGTTAATTGCACGTTGCTGAGGACAGATGATGATATTATGTCTCTCGACTCAAACACAGAGACAACAGGTTGTTTGGTTTAGAACAGACTCATCGTGTTGTCATACAGTAATATGGTCCTGCATCAGATCATGTGTCCCTATCCAATAGCCTTTTGAGCGGTGGTAAACCGCTCCTATACGTGGCTGTGCGTGTGTCTGTAGCCGTTTTCCTCAGCGTTTTGCCATAGTAAAATGTGTGTACGTAGCATCATGTTTGTCTAGTGATGTCATCGTCGTGTGTCTGTAGCCTTTTTCCTTAGCGTTTTGCCATAGCAAAACGTGTGTGTAGCATACCCTGTACATCCTAGACTCAAATCCTAGTCTGAAGACATTATGCAAGCACGGCCACCGCTCACTTCACATTGGGTGTGATTTGTTTTATCTGGTTTGACGGACAGGCATGGCTGATCCTCTCTTTCTCTCTCCACGTGAGAACAGGCTCCACTTTGCATGCATGCGTCTATTTCCCGGCGTGTTCGGCTGTGTTTTATGGTGGAGTGTAGGCGTAGTTAGATTTTTGTCTCAGCCTAATCTAATGATCCAAGCCATAGAAATGACTGCTCTCTCCCTATGCTCTGCCAGAGTGGGTGGGTGGCCTGCCGCCTGATGGGAGCGGGAGGAAATAGTCACCTGACGCTGCATTTATACCTCGTAGTGCGCCAGTGTCCAAAATAGCCAATGTAGTCGTGAGCTTGTACAGTATATCGTCTGGTTGTGTGACGTGCGTCGCCAGTGTACGGTGAAGAAGGCCGAAGGTATTCATCTACAGTAGGTGTGTACAGTATGTGTATGCATGTTCTATGCCATCGTTTCAGTGAGCCAAAGCCTGAGTTTACGATAAGCTTAACACCCAATGGGCCAAACTCGTTCGGTAACGAGATAGGGCCACTAGAGGTCGCTCTGCCAAAAGGAGTTGTCTCGTTCCTCAACGAGACAACAAAGGGTTAACTCTCCAGCGTGCTGCGCGCATGTTGTGTTCCCTGTGAATGACCCTAGTCCATACGTCACACCGTGGCTCGCAGAGAGAGAAAATGGCGCGACTAGGCTGCATTGATTTCCATTCTAGGCTGAAACATAAAAAGGGCTTTATCTATGAATGAGGTGCAAAGAACGCCTTCCTCAATCGTCAGTGGACACACGTGCACATGCACGAAGCTTCCGAGGCTCTTCAAAATAAAGCGTGAGTGAACGGCGGCAGCAGCAACAGCTAGAAATGTTAGAAACCTTGGCTTCCCATGTGTTAAAGAGGTGGTGCCATAGTTTAGTACTTTTTCTGCTTTGTATGTGTCATTAGTGTGGTTGCCTGACTGGGCTGACACTGTAGTCCTGGGGAAACTTTATTTTCACTACTAGATAAACTTTTTTGTGAATCAAATGCCATTGGAAATTGATGGAAATCAGATGCAATTGGAAATTGGAGGAAAAACATTTGAGTGGTGCTAGGGTAAAAAGCTGGGCAACACACTAGTTCTAGCCCAGCTTTATAATTATTTTCCTGACACACGACATCAGATGATGTTCTGGGTATCTAGGCAATATCTAACCACACTTGCAATTTCCAATTGCATCTTTTCCAGTAAGTTCTTGTAAGTTGCTCTGGATAAGAGTGTGTGCTAAAAGCCTAAATTGTAACACACAGTTTGCACAACTCAATAGCACATACGCATCCTGCCAGTCAGGCCAAACCTTTCCTCTCCCAGCGTGTTCGGCTGTGTTTTATGGTGGAGTGTAGGCGTAGTTAGATTTTTGTCTCAGCCTAATCTAATGATCCAAGCCATAGAAATGACTGCTCTCTCCCTATGCTCTGCCAGAGTGGGTGGGTGGCCTGCCGCCTGATGGGAGCGGGAGGAAATAGTCACCTGACGCTGCATTTATACCTCGTAGTGCGCCAGTGTCCAAAATAGCCAATGTAGTCGTGAGCTTGTACAGTATATCGTCTGGTTGTGTGACGTGCGTCGCCAGTGTACGGTGAAGAAGGCCGAAGGTATTCATCTACAGTAGGTGTGTACAGTATGTGTATGCATGTTCTATGCCATCGTTTCAGTGAGCCAAAGCCTGAGTTTACTTGATAAGCTTAACACCCAATGGGCCAAACTCGTTCGGTAACGAGATAGGGCCACTAGAGGTCGCTCTGCCAAAAGGAGTTGTCTCGTTCCTCAACGAGACAACAAAGGGTTAACTGTCCAGCGTGCTGCGCGCATTTTGTGTTCCCTGTGAATGACCCTAGTCCATACGTCACACCGTGGCTCGCAGAGAGAGAAAATGGCGCGACTAGGCTGCATTGATTTCCATTCTAGGCTGAAACATAAAAAGGGCTTTATCTATGAATGAGGTGCAAAGAACGCCTTCCTCAATCGTCAGTGGACACACGTGCACATGCACGAAGCTTCCGAGGCTCTTCAAAATAAAGCGTGAGTGAACGGCGGCAGCAGCAACAGCTAGAAATGTTAGAAACCTTGGCTTCCCATGTGTTAAAGAGGTGGTGCCATAGTTTAGTACTTTTTCTGCTTTGTATGTGTCATTAGTGTGGTTGCCTGACTGGGCTGACACTGTAGTCCTGGGGAAACTTTATTTTCACTACTAGATAAACTTTTTTGTGAATCAAATGCCATTGGAAATTGATGGAAATCAGATGCAATTGGAAATTGGAGGAAAAACATTTGAGTGGTGCTAGGGTAAAAAGCTGGGCAACACACTAGTTCTAGCCCAGCTTTATAATTATTTTCCTGACACACGACATCAGATGATGTTCTGGGTATCTAGGCAATATCTAACCAATATCTAACCACATGTCTAACCTCATGTCCTCCGCCTCCGTACAGCTCAGAGCTCAGCTCTGAGCTATAGCTCAGGTGCCAGAACAAAATCAGAGGAAGGTCAAAGTCAAGGGGAACGAGAGTGAAACGGAAAATGGACAGATTGGGGGCACAACGTCCTAGAGAGATGAGTTACTACTGTACAGCTGCACTACTGGACACCAGGCTGTTTCTTGTTTTGTGTGTGTGTCTGTGTGTTTATGTGTGTGTCTTGGTGTGTACGGTATGTACATGCAAGTGTTTGGAGGCACATCCTGACACAGTCTAGACCAGGCATGCTGGTGAATAATCGGCGGATGTTCACTGTTGGCTAATCTCACAACTCAAGCTCGTATAACTCAGGTGTTTATTTTGATTGGACACACTGCATGCTTAGAGGCTCTACCGTTCTGCTCTAATGTGTCCATCAAGGTCAGCCCTTTGTTTAGATTTGGATTAGGTTGGAATCTGGGGGAAAAGGCGCCCATGTGCATCTCTCTTTATTACTCATTAAAGCGAGTTAATATGGAAAGTGATTTAAAATGCACGTCTCAAATCTAGGTTATTTATACAATAACACAATGGGCAAAGCATTAGCTCTATGTCTGGCTGAGGTTAGGGCTTTGGACGTTGGGCAGCTGTATGGCCCGATTAAGTTACAAAAACAGTGAGAGATGTGCCGAACATCACTGTACTTTAGACAGGCATGCTTAGCCTGACATTACCTCATCTGATATACTCGTCCAATTCAAATACTTTGCACACTCTCCAGTGCACATACAGAGGATGGTGTCTGGAAAGTAAACTGGGTGCTGTCGTGTGAAATGTGCTCTGTAAAATGAGCCTACAGATATGGAGTGTTGTATTGGTTGGTATGATACAGACAGCAAATCGTCACTGTCGGGTGGAGACCTCATATTCTATGTCCAACTTTTCCAATGTAGTTATTATTTAGCCATTATTTATAAAACCCACAGACTTACAGCAACCACTTAAAAAAAGAAGAAAAAAAATGCTCACAATGCTTCATTGTGAGCTTGTCGATCGGCTATTTTTGTGCTGGGACGTGCAGAGAATGTTAAAGGCAGGGGCTGACATTTCTAAAAGGGCCTTTTGGTGAAAATCTTGAAAATAGCCGACCTCCAAGCTCAGTCGGCAATTTTCGATGCTTGATTACTACACAGAGAGGGCAATTCTTTCAACATGAGATGCTGCATTCAAGTTCAGGAGAGTTTGGACAAGGCAATTCTCTTGAATGCTGCCTTCAGGTATGACATGGAAAGGAGGGCATTTGCATTTCTAATGGGTAAAAACTGTATTCATGGTCTGGAGAAGGCACTTTTTTTACAGACTGGTAAAAGGGCAGGGGTTCAAGCCCCCTATGTGTGCACATTGCCTGACAATGTGCTGTGATGAATGAGGGCATTCATTTAAAAAAAAAATAAAGTTGAAATATAGAGATCCAAGGTTTCTGCCCGACAGCAAGGATAAGCTACTCTAGCATGCTATTTACTCCATATCTCATGCTGTCATCAGTATATCACCTCACATATACTACCACCCAAACAAACAACACGCACGCACGCACGCACGCACGCACGCACGCACGCACGCACGCACGCACGCACACACACACACACACACACACACACACACACACACACACACACACACACACACGCGCGCGCTCTCTTCCTATCCTATTTTAGAGTGAGGTGGCTTGGAGCGCTTGTGGTTGGGAGTGTTTTTGGGAGAACAGGGCTGGGCTGCTGGCTGTGTTACGCTGGCCTCAGCTCTCACACACACACACACACACACACACACACACACACACACACACACACACACACACTCTGCTGAATGGAGTCTACATTTCCTGCACCAAGGAGAAAAATAACATTGGTAATGATAGCCTGCAGTTGCCCTCGCTGCAGGCAGCCGATCAGCCGATGCGCACACGCACATGCGAGCGTATGCGCGACAGACAGACACACACACACACACACACACACACACACACACACACACACACGCACACACACACACACAGAGTAGTATACTGTATAATTCAGTAAAAGAGAGCTGCGGCATGGAAAGCAATTAAGGATTAGACCTGTGTGAATAGTCTTTACACCCAGTGCTCATCAGCGCACGCACGCACACACACACACACACACACACACGTGCACATATACACACACATGCACGCTCAGACGCTCATGAATGGGGTGTTGATGTTCTGACTTCCCTGTCCCACAACACTCTGCCCTGACTTCACCCACTGGAACATAATCCTATTTTGCCAGACAAACAGACGGGATCGGCGTGTGTGCACACACTCACACACACACGCGCACACACACACACACGCACGCACGCACGCACGCACGCACGCACGCACGCACGCACGCACGCACGCACACACACACACACATACATGTACACACACACTCTCTCTCTCTTGGGGTTCCAGACTGTGCCAACAGTTCCGTTGTCTGGTACAGCCCTGCAGGTGCAGTGTCGTCACATCTCTGACGTCAGTGAAATGGAGAAGACGTATTTGTTCTCGCTGAGCTATTTATAGTTGTTTATCACACGCGCGCGCACAAGCACACACGCACGCACGCACGCACGCACGCACGCACGCACGCACGCACGCACGCACGCACGCACGCACTCACACACACACACACACACACACACACACACACACACACACACACACACACACACTTCGGTTAGCACCCACTGAGCAGTTCATGTTTGTATTTGTGCAAGTCAGTCTTTAGTTACATCCTCTCATTTCAAGCAGTTGTTGTTATTTGACATGAGAACACGACTCTGGTAACTATCAGCCCCGCTGTACTTACTGTACCCAATCAGGTTCCCACAGCATTGTCACTTTCAGCCCTATATATAAATATATGTGGGGGAAAAATAGTTAAAGCTAGAATAAAACAATGATGTATTGGATATACAAAAATAGCACTTTTCTCTCCACTCTTTCCAACTCTGGATGGAACCCAATAAGTGTTTGTGGCGGATACGGCGAACAATAGGGACACCTATAGCCTAGCCAGCACTTACATTAGCCGTAAGTTGGCAATAAAAAAGGGTTGTTTTAAAAGGATTGTTTCAAAGTGATGGGTGCCTTAACACAAAGCGAGGGTTGAAGGTAAACTATAGTGAGAGGCTGATTTATTATTACATCTCATCATGATCTAGGCTTATGTTCTAATTTTACCCTCCGTAGCTAAGCAACTCTCTGGGTCTTGTAGTGCTGATAGAGAGAGAAAGAGACAGAACATGTGCGTTGGCATATATTTGTTCTGTGAGGTAAAAGATAAGATTAGAAGAGTTTTGGTGGAATTCTTATATAGGAAACTTGCAGGAATGTTCACATACATAAAGTAGTGTTATTAGTGTGGTTGCCCTTGTAGGGCAACCGGAAGTAGTTAATGTAAACTTTGTGATAATAATCCAAATCTACCAAGTAACTGGTAACTAAGGTTTTCAAATAATTGCAGTGGAGTAAAAGTACAACATCTGTCTCTGAAATGTAGTGGAATAGAAGTAAAAGCACTGTAACTTGGAAGTACTCCAATAAAGTAGAAGTACCTCAAAATTGTACTTAAGTACAGTACTTGAGTAATGTACTTAGTTACTTTACACCACTGACTGTCACACAGTGTGTTAATGTGTCTACCCAGACCCACCACTCCTCTCAGAATATAGCAGCACACGGCTGGCCCCGTTTTGGGAGTCGGGTGCCTCAGCAACCAGGTCAGAGTTCAGAGGTCAACTAGAGGGAGTGCTCTGACCTCCTCACATGTCATATACAGCCTTGGCCAATCAGCATTCAAGGTCCCTGCCCAGGGCCAAAGATGGAGGTCTGCCTTGTAATAACAGGCTTCCTCTGGCTGTCTATTTTTGTCAAAGAGACAGCGTCTGCGTTTCTCCAAGGGCAAGAGACTCTTTGAAACACCATAACGTCGAAAATAAATCAAGTCCTTTTCCCCCCCTCAACAAAGACCTGAATTGGAGATGCTTTAAAAGCTGAATTGCTGAGAGTCTCTGTGGAGTCGGAACTGATGAGTCTTGAAGTGGCCTTGCTTGTGTAATATGTGAAAACGGATGTGCTTCAAAAAATGTTTGCATGTGTGTGCATATGTACAGTATGCATGAAAGTGAGCACAAACCCTAATTTATGTGTGCTTGTGCATGCACAAAGTTCTGTGTGTGTGCGTGTGTATTTCTGTTTGTGTGTGAGGGTGGGTGAGGTTTAAGTAGGTTCAGTTCTAACCAGCTTGTAGCTTTTAGCTTATTTCCCAAATTTCCACATCATTTAACAACTGTAAATATATCCTGGAGTAAGACTTGGTCTGTTTGACAGTGGTTTTCTTGTTCGAACAGGGCCCTCTCTCCAAAGATGATATGAGTTAAAACAACACTGCTTTTATTCCCCTGGGCAGAGTTTTGGCTCCTTCAATACGCTTGTACAAGCAGCAATCAGAAGAAAGTACTTACTTACTTACAGTACTTACTGTACTTACTTATTTATGCCTTTGTATTCCTTGCTGAACATAGGCTATTGATGAACAGTTTCCAGCCTGTCCTATGGCATCTTCTCTAACCGTTGCCATGTCAGTCCAAGATTGAATTAAGTGCAGAATTTCAAGACTGGAATAGAAGCAATGAATTCCTTGGTACAATGTGTGCATCGGTTGCAACCTGGACACGTACAACATAATCACTTTTTATTTAACCACGACCTACAGTGTATACTGTACTTTGTTGTAAATCAAATAGAAACAATAGCCAATCTACAACACATCTCGTTGACATCTTGTAGATCTGCAGATTTTCTGGAATGTTCACCTAGGATGCTAGGGTTCATCCTATATTAAAATTGGGTAAAGGGAGGACTAGCCAGCCGGCCAACGTCTGTAGTCACAAGTAAATAAAGAATCTTGATAAAAAGATTATTGTTAAACTGCATGAGCAAGATTAAAGGACAACTCCGCACTAAATAACATCTACTGTAGGCTAATTTTCCTAGAAATATTGATCCCAAATGACTGTCTGTAGGGTGTATTAGGCAGAAATGCCCCTGTTGTCCAGTTTACCCAGCAGAACCCAGAAGCCCTCATAGCATAGAGTGGAGTCCATAAGCCTATCACTTTTACACTATTTCTTGCGGTCATTTCTTTTTTTCTTTTTTTCATGAATATGTTACTTGTTGTCATTACAAACACATCCATGCTTGGTTGTCCCACACGAGCCGCCACAGTCTCATAAATCATGTTTTGGGTTGAGCATTTGGCACAACTGCCAATCAAAGTGACTGTTCTGTCCAATCACACAGCGCATCTTTTCCAGGATTTGGCAAAACACATAACAACATAACATCTGTTTAGCAGAGTATGGCGGCTCGTTTGGGACAACAACGGCATGGATGCATGTGGAGTTGTCCTTTAAGTTGGTCGTTGGTTCTCAAGATCGGTTTCATAGTACTGTATATTTTCGGTTAAATACCCAGTCCTAGGTGTACCGTGGTATCATTATGTTTATTCCTCACATTGTTGATTCAGCACTCTGTCTGGCTGTGTGACGGTTCTGAAGGAATCAGACGGGGTGATGGTGTGAGATGTCACGATGGGGCAGGGGGTCACACACACACACACACACACACACACAGTGCGTTGAGGGCCGCGTGTCACTGTTACGATTACCTTGCCTTGGAGGACAGGGCAGACTATACTGTCTGTCAGTGTACATCACAGTAACTGGCAGGCAGACCCACACCCACTACATTTAGTTATGGTTAGACAGTAGACACAACCCTGCCTGTTTTGGGCCAGAGAATGATCTCCTTCCTTTCTTCTGGGCAAATGTTATTTTAACCTTTTACACTCCAAGTTAACGTACTGTACTGTAACACTGAGGAACACCAACACTGTGTAACACCTTGAGGCTGGCCATAATAAGGTAGTCTTTCACTCACAATTATTTTACATCATACAGTACATTTTAAACAGTATTAAATATAATGTACAGTAATAATAATGCAGAATACATAATAATAATGTATACCGGTAATATATTATATTCTTTTGAATGTTGGTGTATTTTCTGGCAAAACAAATAAAATGGTAAATTTAGATTCATCCAACCAAGCAAGGCACCAACCTGCCCATTGGGAACAGGAGTTCAGTCTCTTACTGAAGGACACTTCGGCATTAACACAGGGGGAGCTGGGGATTGAAACGGGAACCTTCAGAATCCCAATCGGCTGTTCTACCTCCTGAGCCACTGGCGCCAGTGTAAAATGCAATGAAACTTCATTAATAAAATACATTAAAATGCAAAGAAGGTCCTTTAACTAACACTTCAAATGTTTTAATTTTTTCTTCTTACTTTTTTAATTGTTGGATGTTTTGGAAACATCATCAATCATTGCTGCCCCACATAGAGAGCCTAACCAGGTCGTTAATTGTTGTTGCTAATTAAGTGGTTTAATCTGCCGTGCACTGATTTTTCAAGTCACCCAATAGAACGTAGACGTGGGAGTGCAGTGCAGAGTTAAAACAATCCCCTCTCTTTGTCTTCACCTTTACCGCTAGAAGGTACAGGTTGAGCTTTGAGGCGGAGGAGGTGTGGGGTTTCCCACCCCCATGAGCATGAGGCTGCCATGTGAATATAGTCTTTGTCGGGTGGAAACCTTGTATGTCCAAAACCGTTCGTTTTGTATTTATCATTTTTAAAATGAACTAAACTAGTGAAAATAGCAGATCTACAAGCACAGTGCGAGGCGTTGTGTGCTTGTAGATCGGCTGTTTTCACTACTTTTGTGCAACAGCCTTGTGTGATGAAGCAAGGCTTTACTTGGTGAAAAAACGTACAAACTTGAAACTTGGAGATACAAGGTTTCTGCCCGACAGCGACGATAGTCAATGATGACGATGGTTGTGTGAGCCGTATACTATATGACGCACTCTTTACCTTTCTGTGTAACCGTGACACATTTTATGGCCCTTCTACTCGTGATTTACTTCTCTCACCTAAGCCCACTGCAACCCCTCAGGTCCTTAACTCTGAGTCCTTATGTTGTTGTCACTCCACAATGTCCCATTTCAGCCAAGCGGGCTGGAGTGCATCCACTCCAGCTGCTACACTATGACTTGCCATGATTGCTTGTTATGCTTGTGTCGTGCCCACGGTGCAGGGGTGTCGCACCGAATTCTGGGCCCTGGGTACGAGGTTTCACTGCAGGCCCCCTTAGACTGGGAACGCATTATTACGCATTATTTTGTGCTTTAACTATTGAAAAATAGCAGATATACAAGCTCAAACCTGCGAGCTTGTAGATCTGCTATTTTTGAAAAATCGTGAACATTTATTAGTCTTTGAATATATCAAAATCCTTCTAAGGTCTTTTGAAAAAGCTATGTTTCTATGTCAGTGGTGCTCAAACTTTTTCATGTGAAAGGACCCCCAAAATTGGCCACGGAAAATATTTAGTTCCAGGGACCCCCCAGAAGCAAAATTTGAGTTACAAATGTTCGCTTAAAAAATACATATATTCAAAGATTTGCACACATTTTCATGACTTTTCAAAATGCTATTTTTCAATAGTATGAAATAATTAAGGCCCCTACACCTTGGGCCCTAGTAACTCAGTCCCACTCCCCCCCCCCCCCCCCCCTTGTGACGTCCCTGTCGAGGTGAAGCATCTTCATGTCCCCTCCGCTGTGTGTTTTGTTGTCCTGTGCTTAGTCAAATTGAGTACAGGCGAAGAACAAAAAGAGAAAACATGACGATACATTACATTTCCAGCTGTGTGATAAAGGAAAATGTTAATTCAAAGCTGAATCCATAACTGTTTTTATGTGAATATGATGTTGTATTGAACAATCTCCGATAATATGTTAACTCACTTACTGTCAAAAATAACCCTGTCTATGTAGCTCCCTGCCAGGCCCGATAAACCTGAGAATTTAATAAGCTTTAATTAAAATACATTTTTTATGGCCCCCCGGGAACTAAAAAAACTAAACTAAACCTCTCTGAACGGTTTCTTCACGGACCCATTTGATCGCTGCACTATTACCATGGCACTCTAACCTAACGCGGACCAGTTTGTGTAGGCAGATGGGCAGGCGTGGCGAATCTCTCCGCGAGTCTCTGGCCAATAGCATGTGTTCTCCTCCCCCCGCCCCCCTCTGCTCCTCTGCTCAGCGCAGAGAACGCTGCTGGGTCATGACGTCAACACATTCGGTGCGACGCTCTCTGCACTCTGATTGGTTAGGGAAATTCTACACTTCCTCCAACAGTGATCATAACGTGATCGCCCAGGCTTCTTTTTCTTCCTATCGCCAAAAGAAGCCTGGGTTTCCGAGGCTATTACCATGGCAACCGGAAGCAGATTTCATCCCTCCGAGCCATGGGATGGTTCACACACTGTTTATACAACACAGGAGCCAGTTCCTGAACGGATTGTCAGTTTTTCACAGTTTTTTATTTATTTTGAAGCTGAGGTCAACTTAAACACGCTCGATGCATGGTTGGGGTCCGATCGTGCACAATGGATACTCTCGCGCCCACGTTAAAAGGTATGAGAAGACAGGCAGTGAGCTACATAGGGATTTTCTCGGGACTTTCGGGGGTTGCGAAACGTGCGATCAATGAGTTAATACAATACTAACAATTGTGGGCATTGTAGTTGGTATACCTGCTCTTCTATTGAGAAATGTATATCCTGTGGTTGGGTCCAAAGTAAACTGCTACTGGTTAACAAGAGGTATTGCATGAAGGTCAAAACACAATTCATCTCTTGGCCAAACAAGCTTTCTTTTATAGCTCAATAGTAGAATGTTGGCATTCGTGTGGGGGTCCTGGGTTCGAATCCTGTGCAGGACATAAAAGTTTGCAGCTTTATCTCTGTGAGTTAAAGCTGCGGTGACAGCCACACTAAACTAGGTTTTGATATTAAGAAACTGTTGACAAGACCGAAGCAACAACACAGAACTCACCCACGCTGACATCAAAGTGCAGTGACAACACTTTCCTTGAAGTCAACTTTATTGCTTGTGTGTACTTAGATCCTCTACCAAAAGCTTTTTGAAAATATTTGATGTATTATTTATACTGTATGTTAGCAGCTAATTGCTGATGCAACCTGATTGCAATTTGTCTGCTTCACTGTTCTTTTTTTGTCTTCTTATGTCTGAGTTATTAAGGTCACAGACAGAATCCAGAAGGACAGCCAATATCAATTTAACTTTTCTTTATGAAGTGAAATGCATTGATTTTCTAGAAGGGTCTTAAATTATCAGTTTACTGTTAAAATGATGTCACAGTTTTGATCATTCAAGGCAAAACTGGGCTATGGCAGAGAATAGGACAAAGTCACATAGTTTCTTATGGTAAATGATGTATTTTATGTAGCGCCTTCCTGCAAAGCACTTAACATTGTGCATTACATTCACCCATTCACACACACAAGTTAGGAGTTCAGTGTCTTGTGTTTAACGGCACCCTTTGAAGAGGCTAAGTGAGATGGCAGGAACAGAGCATCAGACACACACACACACACACACACACACACACACACACACACACACACACACACACACACACACACACACACACACACACACACACGCACGTGCATGTGTAAAATAAAGCCAGACCAGCTCCTCTCCTTGGTTACCCATTCATCATTACTCTTGTCTTTCTCAGCTAACAACTTATTTTTCTCCAAATGGGTTTGAATTCTGTCAGTTTTTCCGCCCCCCCCCCTCTCTTTCTATCTCTCCCCCAGCTGATTTCTCTTTCAATGCTTCTCTCACAGCTCCTGTCTCAACCCATGTGGAGTCTCTATGTCTTTTCATCTTTACTTTTCCCTTTATCTGTCTCTTTCAGTTAGCTCTCTCTGTCAGTCCCAGTTCTCTTTTTCATCAAATTAACATGCACTCAAAATTCAGACTCGAAATCTATTCTATTTCTTGTCTTGCACAAAAAAGTCAGTGGACAGAGATGTCATCACCAGATTCAGGGGGGAAGAACACACACAGCATGACAGCATGGTGAGCGTCAGAAAGCTGATGAGTAATAACCCAACCATGTGACCCAGCTTGTTAGAATATTCACATTAATGAAACCAGATTATTCCTAGTGAATTGGCTTCTCACATGCATGTCAACGTTGGCCTTGAGACTTACACACACACACAAACATACACATGCACTCACACACGAGAAGCAGGTCTGTTTTGTTTCAGGTATCAGTGAAAACTGTGTGTGTGTGTGTGTGTGTGTGTGTGTGTGTGTGTGTGTGTGTGTGTGTGTGTGTGTGTGTGTGTGTGTGTGTGTGTGTGTGTGTGTGTGTGTGTGTGTGTGTGTGTGTGTGTGTGTGTGTGTGTGTGTGTGTGTGTGTGTGTGTGTGTGTGTGTGTGTGTGTGTGTGTGTGCGTGCGTGCGTGTGCGCCAGTGAGCGCGCAGTCGCGCACACGTCTGGTGAATTCATCAGGCTCACCACACACACATGGGCTTTCAATCGTCAAAACGGTAAAGTTGGATCGTGTTCTGTGAGTCAGCTGTTTTGCATTAGTTCAGTGAAAAGAGCAACTCTTGATTGAAAAGATTCGGCTGCTGGATACAGTAGATTCACTACAGTGTAAAATAGATTTGGCCACTGGTTGGATTTAGCACGGTGTAAAATTGATATTCCATTCATGGACGTATTTAGCATAAGCTGCTGAAGTGCTTCATACACGCCACTAAAAAATACTAATAATAATTCTGTGTACTACTGCACCAAAATTGAATTTGCACAGGCCGCAAAAAAGCCAAAGTAGATAAGCTGCAGACATCCGTCAGCGTACCCGTTAATATCACCATATATTCATCGTGCCATGGTGTGGGTGTGGGGCGTATGTCTCATAATTGAACTATTCTGGGTCGTTAAAAGCAGGATATACAGTATACATTGTCACGGTCGGGCAGAAACCTTGTATCTCCAAGTTTCAGATTTGTAATTTTTTTGGCAAAGCAAAGCCCTGCTTCATCATACAAGGCCGTCGCACAAAAGTAGTGAAAACAGCAGGTGAGTGGCGTTGTGTGCAATACAAAACAAACGGTTTTGGACATACAAGGTCTCCACTCTCCACCTGACAACGACGATATATAGTGTAATATGCAAGTACTCAAAGACACAATAAGTATGCTGATTTTGGTGTGTATACAAAAGGAGTGAGTGGATGGCTGGTCAGTATTCAACAGCAGGACACAGATGTTTTTTCCATTCCAGCGGAATCTTGAATCACATCTCCTGAACCCGTATTCCCTCCCTCTTTCTCTCTCTCCCTCTTTCTCTCCCTCACAGCTCCCGGCCTTCCCCGTATTTCAATGTATGCTAGTCCTCTCTCTATTTCTGTGTGTGTGTTTGTCTCTCTCTCTCTCTCTCTGTCTCTCTCTCTCATATTAATCTTTTCTACTTTGTGATCTTGGTCGTTCACCTCTTACCGTGGTTGAGCGTATGCCTCATTTGTGCAGTGTCTCTCTTGTTGCACAGTTCACTGCAGTCGTTGAGAAACATGTGCATTCATGAGTCCTAAACGCAGTAGGGGGTTGCAGTGGGGGGCACACATCAGTCATTACTTCGACTACGTGGCTAAGTAAGTATGCGTGCGGTAACGGTTATAGGGTTAGGATTAGAGATGTAGTGGAGTAATGTGTGTCGGAACAATAACATGCACCCGGTTGCAGTGACCAATCCTAACGTGGATGCAGTTTTTTATCTGGCAAGGAACTGGTAAAAAAAAAAAAAAAAAAAGAAAATGACAACAACATGGGAATGATCTTTTTTTTCCGAGGGATTCTCACATTTCCAATGTTCAGGGCAGATGTAGCAGAGACGCGTGCATGTATGTGAGTGCGTGGACAGGTGTGGACGCATCCTCTTTCAGCATGTGGTGTTTTGAATGTGAACGCTACACTCAGGCAGCTGAGACGGGCACAGACACAGACGCACTGAGAGAAGTGAGGGCACAGCTCACTGCCACCCCTCCGGATGTTGTTTGTCTTGCTGTCCATCTTCCACTTGCCTGTTATGTCTCTCTGTCTCTTTCTGTCTGTCTGTTAGTCTGGCTGTCCCACTCTCTCTCTCTCTCTCTCTCTCTCACACACACACACACACACACACACACACCTATACTGGTAGATGTGGTTTAGCAGGACCCTTTAGCTCAAACCTGCGGTTTACAACATTAGCAGGACACCACTTTCCACTTGCTTTACTAATATGTGGAGCATGTCAAAAAATCTATTTTGAGCCATAGAACACATATTTCACTTCAAAAGTTGAATAAACTCAACACAACTCAAGTTTTAACAATCTGACAAAATCCTACATTAGGAGGACATTAGATAATTAGGTTCTAAGCTCCGCCCATGTGAATTAACAGGACTAACTACATTAACAGGACAGCTGCAATTAAACACATGAAAATATGTCACTGCAGGGTATTTAAGGGTCAAATGTGATTAAATGTGACATAGCTAAACACAAACAAGGCATTCTATTGATGTTTTTAAATCTCTTCCTAAGACACATTTGTTTTTTCGCTGGCTTTTAATGTTCCTTAATTTTCCTGCGCAAATCGCTACACAGTATGTCTACACTCATGTCATCAACATGGATCTGTCCCATATAGCGCCCCCATCAGGCCGATTTTTTCAAACACATTTTTTGACACTGCTCCTACAAATTTTGCCCTAAAATCACGAAAATCGGTACACCCCACATTCTCTGAGCCAACCAAAACTATACATTGTCCACACAACTAGGAACCAATGCCAGTTACATCCGTCTTTGTGTATACATGTGACCTGACGGTCGCTTATCTCCCGATTAGGGAGTCTTACTGGTAGGCCTGTTTGTCATTTATGCACCATGTACAGCACTTCGGTCAATGTCTCTTGCCTACAGTGGTGTGTTACTGTTTCAACACCTGACTTGCCCTCAGGATCAACCATACAAGTGGAATATAAGCCAGTAAACATGCAGGACTGGAATGACATCGATACAAAGCTCACTAACTAAGTGTTGTTGGTGCCACTGAGATGGTAAACTACAATTCAATGCAATATGACTACTGTGTGTGACTTAGCAGGCCTGAGAACAGGCTGAGAGATGTGATTTCAACATCTTCAATGTTGAGCTACTGTTAATAAAGTTCTGCAGTGAACAAACTAGCATTTTCATCCATCTTGGTCGAAGGGGGACATTGAAAATGTCATGACTGAGGGGTCAATAGACTTAAGCTTTGTGAAGTTAACTTTACAGCTCGTCTGTTATTCTTGACTTCTTTAGAGATTTTCATAAGAGATTTACTGGAAGGGTTATAAGACCAAAAACTATAGCTGAAAAACACACCAATCATGAACAAGGTTCAACATTTATTTTTTGTAGGACACAGGAATGTAGCCCTGCCCCGCTGTAATCAGACAAAATTCGGGGAAGACCGCCAAAGCACCTCAGACCGTAGGGATGGGACAATATACGATATTATCGTTTATCGTGATAAAAAACACTCACAATAATCATATTGTGGAGATTTAATTTATCGTGATATCATCCTCTGTCATACACTGGGATCAATTCACCTTTTATTTGCCGAGCTGCATATCCAGTACTATTTAAACCCTCTATAATTTGTAAAAGGTACATAATATATGTACTTGATACAGTAGTTTTTCACTCTCTACCAAATCTCTTTGCCAAAAAATAGACGATCTACAAGCTCACAATGCTTCGTGCTGCGAGCTTGTAGATCTGCATGATTACTGCATGATTGATCTGTCGCAAAGCCCTCTCCCTAACTGTGAGGATTGGACAACAGCGTAGCAAAACACTTCCACCCAAAGTTGGCTCCCATAACTCGCTAAAAAGCCCGTACCTTGGCCCCCCATCGACCGGGAGAGACGGGGCCAGCACCCAGGGGGTACCCAGGGGCCCAGCCACCGCCAGGGCTCCCCACGGACCCCCTGGGAAAAAAATATGGGAAAATAGTCAAAAGTAGCCGATCATAAATGTGACCCGATTAGGGAGTCTTACTGGTATATAGGCAAATTAATATCAAAAACATTTATATTACATTATTACGGCCATGGTGAAACGTTGCTGCTGGGGGACCTACTACAGTGATTATAGCTACCCAGAACATTTGAAGGGAGCATTTTTCAAATCATTTTCCGAAACCAAAATCTGCCTTAGACTGCAGCCTGTCGATTGTAGGTATAAATTATCGATACATTTGTTGTTTTTGGGTCAGTTTTAAGTGCACTGCAATTAAGCAATGACATTGTTTTTTCCAGCGGGTAAATGCACAGGAAGAAAAATTAAGTGAATCTTTAAAATATAGCAGATCCACAAGTCTAGGTATGCAGGTCGCCGGTTCGATTCCCGATCCGGACGACCTTTGCCACATGTCATTCCCCATCTCTCTCCCCATTTCCTGTCTGTCTACTATCCTAACAAATAAAGGCATAAAAAGCCCAAAAAACTAATCTTAAAAAAAAAGAAAGTCAGGTCTGAGATTTATCACCCAGCCCTACTTTAATGTTGAGTTACATGTTGTATGACATCATTTTTGTAGCTGCAAGGAATAATTATGGCAATTATAATTTGATAATTGATTTGCAGTATCTCATAAGCTACAGTGCGTTACTGCATCCCCATTATTCAGTTGCCTGCAAATGTATAAATAGGCTACTTTTTCCAGAATTATGTTTAATACCAGCGTTAGTCCAGAAACCCCCACATTTACATAAATCAAAACATCTATTTTCAATAAAGTAGTAAATGAGGATCTCCCTCAATTGATCTTTTCGAGAAATTAAATAAAGGTTGAATGAATGCAAATCTTTTGTATTGCTAAATGCTCATGATGTCCCCGAACATGCCATGACAAGGCAAATGTTTTCTTTGGATATTAATGTTATCACCACCGGCACCACCAAGATGGTTACTTTGTCAACTATCATTATTCTGATATTGCTACCATGCTGTTATGTAAAAATGTTCATATTCTGTTCACACAGTGGTTCTCAAAGTGAATTCCAGGTTGGAATCCACTTTGAGAACCACTGTTCAGGCCCAGGGACTCTGACACTGTTGTTTTTGACAACAAATTTTGATTTAGTTTTGAATAAAATGTCATTTAATTTTAGTCATAATTTAGTGACCTGAAGAGTTTTAGTTTTAGTCTAATTTTAGTCGACTAAATATCATACATTTTTAGGCGACTAAATCTACAGTTCATTTAGTCAACTAAAATGTATTTTGGCAGGCCTTGATGGCATCGTAATGAGTGATTTTACACTTGGTTGTGTGCTGAAAATAGCAGATCTACAAGCTCACAACGCGTTGCGCGACACGTTGTGAGCTTGTAGATCTGCTATTTTCAGCACGCAACACTTGAGAACAACCAAACATAAAATGACTCTCTACTCCACTAGTCCCTCCCTAACGTTTTAGTCTAGTTTTGATTTTGTTGACGAAATTGTCAATATAATTAGTCTTAGTTTTAGTCATCACAGCTTAGTTTTTATTTAGTTTTTGTCAGTGAAAGAAATGCAATCGACAAATACTTTTCGTCATAGTTTTAGTCAACAACATCTACACTGCTCTGACAGTACAAATGGAACCAAATGAACACTAAGTCTCATGATGCAAGGTTAAATTAACATTGTCTGTCTGTCTGTCTGTCTGTCTGTCTGTCTGTCTGTCTGTCTGTCTGTCTGTCTGTCTGTCTGTCTGTCTGTCTGTCTGTCTGTCTGTCTGTCTGTCTGTCTGTCTGTCTATCTATCTGCCTGCCTGCCTGCCTGCCTGTTTGTCTGCCGATTGTTAACCAATTTGAGTTAAGCTCTCCTCCACTCTTTTCAAAGATTTCACCTTGTGCAGGGAAACCCTTTCACTCATTCTTTCCACTGTAGCCCACTTGCTGATTACTAGCTTGCAATGCAATCAGCCACTGATCAAATTCACCTGTGCTGCCTGCCCATCCCCCATCCCCCATCTCCCTCACTGCACTCACTCAAAACTGTGTGAGTGAGAAGCTGCCCCTCCCCCCACAGTCAGTTGGTTTGTTTGTATGCAGTCTGTACAAGGCAAGGCTTTAAATACTGTGAATATGTGTGAAAGTAAATCCTACGTGTTACTTTATGCTTAGGGTAGTCTTACTAGTGACTATATACAAATGGAACCAAATGGAACTCATAATCTGTGTAATCTATGCACATGGCTTATTTTTTTGTTCTGGTTAGTTAAAGCAGTGGTTCTCAACCTCTGGGTCAGGGAATTATTTTGGGGAGGGGGCCCCAGATGATTATCTAAATGACTGTGCACCATTGCTTTCTCTCTGAACAGTAAACATACAGCATAAGGTTTAAGTGTAAGGGTATCTTCAGATTTCTAAAGTACCCTTCCGTAATCAATGGGGGCAATTTACCCCTTTTTGTGCAGATATATGACCGATTTGTTGCATGTCTGAGTCATCATGACATCACTGAGATGCCATAGACTCCTACCTACCCACTGTCTGACGTGACCTACCACTGCCGGATGCACCCACGCACACGCGCACACACGCACCTCATCCCGGATTGTATAACAAGATTTCTTAAGCCCGGTTCACAATGCAACATGCTAGCCCAGATGATCCTTTTGCCGTCCTATAACCTAAAAGCCTAACATGGGTTGTGACAGCACTGAGAGTAGAGACGTGCTACAGCCAATCAGAGAACAGGACAGGTGGCTTGTTTGATTTAATTCACACATTATTTTCTTTTATATAATTAAAAGACTGTTTGTCTGTCTGGATCAATCCAGTGATATAACTTTAATAATTCTCGTGGGCGAATCCAGGTGTGACAGAACACTCTCAATGGAGCTATTGTAGTCCAGCCTGAGGATGCAGTAGCCTAGACTCCGAACCTCTTCAGGCGATAAAAGCAATATAGTTGCAAATTCTTTATCCTCACATGCGTTGTGTCCCACTTGAGCTCCTCTTTATTGTGTACTTCAAGGAACTTGTGTACTTCAAGGAACTTTAAATCCCTGCTCCCTCAAGCAAGGAGATGAGGATTAGATTTGAGTCTGGAGGAATCAAGCAGGTTAGACTGATTGTAGTCCGAGCATTTCAGGCAAAAAAGTGTGTGATTCCATCAAAATACTGCACAAACTGGCCGGACTATAGTAACATTGTGTCACATATGAGGAAATGGCATATTCGGGACAACCTTGGTAGTAGGCTAATAAGGCTATGCTTTATTCAAGCCAAACGAGACACTCTATTTGGTGCTTTATGATCCCACAGGGAATGCTACAATTTGTCAATCAGTGTCATCACCGATAAACAAACTTTTACTGCACTGTTTTTACAGTACAGTAAAAGTACAGACAGTACAGTACAGACAGTACAGTTCAGTGATAAAAGGTCAAGGTCACAAGCTTATTTAGAATAATTTGACCTTAGAATTGTAGTAAGCTACTTTGGTGTCATATACTGTATCTGAAGGCTAGTGAAGTCACTGATCTACAAGATGTACACACAATTCGTAACACACGAATTTTGCCTATACTGTGTAATACTGTGTAGAGGAATAATTCTAGAATCAGTATCGGGATTTAAAGGGATATTCCATTTAAAAAAACTCTGCCTTGCATGGTTCTGCCTCCCCAGGCTCAGGGCCTCTCCCCACACACACCCATTGTAACTTCAAACTCCATTATATTTTTTTCTGGTGACTCATACTACCCTCCTAATACATGAGCAGGCCATGTTTTTTTTCGATACAATTTTTCATTTATTTGTAATAATTTTAATTTTTCAAATTTTCCCAAAGAATTATTAAAAATAAATGAAAAGGGTTATTGAGAAAACACGGCCTGCTCACGTATTAGGAGGGTAGTATGAGTCACCAGAAAAAAATAGTGTGTGTTTTTAATGAAGTTTGAAGTTACAATGGGTGTGTATGTGGAGAGGCCCTGAGCCTGGGGGGAAAGATAACATTTACATCAAATATATAAATATTAAAAACTGTTCAGGGTGTTCATAAAAGCCTGATTAGATGATAAAGTGACCAAAATGATCTGTAGGCTTGAACTTAATTAGCATTTTTACCCAAGGGTAAAAATGGTGCCTGGGTGCCTGCCTACTCCTGTATGTCGGAGTTAACTTAAACTCATATGTACTGTACATGATGTCATGGTCATGATGTGGTCATGTGATACTGTATATAGGAGCTACGCTGATCAGCATACATGACTGTGCAGAGCTGCTACCAGTGGTGCTTTGGGGTTTTCTTTTCAGGGCGGACGGTCATTTATTGACGTCACATGCACGAGCGCCTTTAGATGTGTGCGTGCTAACTAAAAGTTTGCTTTGAACAAATCTCATCTATCACAGTAATGGAGCCAGGTAGCCTGAGACACGCACAATGCACATACAGTCACCGCTGGAAACCTACAGTAGGTGTTAAAGTAGCCTATCCATATGAATAGGGGGGTATGTGCAAGCCCACCACTCACTGCCTGCCTGGTAAACCTGTTATGCGAATAGCCATTTGATTACCATGGTCATCACTTGTATAGCTACACATTTTTAAAGTGACAGTTTAAGTACTTTCTAATACCTCTAGAGTGACAGTTTAAATTAAACATTGGCCAAATTGACAAATATTATGCAGAAATTGTGAAAATAGCCAATCTACATCCTCGTGAGCATGTAGATCTGCTATTATTATTAATTTAGGGGGTTGTGTCCTGAAAAGGTTGAGAACCACTGCATTAATCCATTTAGGCCTGGGGCCGATTCTAAAAATGCCTTTTAAATCCGGCCAAGATTTTCATTAAGAAAACAAATGCAATTCATTAATAAAAAATAGAAACATGTAAGAACCACAAAATGTACAGTCAATTGGATGAGTGGTTTGTAAAATATGCATAGCCTCCTTGGAGTGAGCTAAAATGTTGGCAAACTTAGAAAATGGACATTAATATAAACGTGATTTTTTGGGACGTTTTGATTAATTATTACACAAAATAACAATACAACAATTGCAATATCTGGTTAAATTTGTATAATTAAGAAACATTGTCTGTATGTTATGCAAATCATGTTGCAGGCCCATGGTGTGGCAAACCACCAACATGGTAGACCCCTGAACAGTGTTTATGCCAAGTTTAGTGTGGATTGGAGCAACGGTGTGCCTGTGGCAGCCAGGGGCCCCTGGGAGCCACATTGGGCCCCTTGTGTTGCTATTATAATGGCCGACCCCTGAACGGTGTTTGTTCAATCAAGTTTAGTGTGGATCGGAGCAATGGTATGCCTGTGGCAGCCAGGGGCCCCTGGGGGCCACATTGGGCCCCTTGTGTTGCTATTATAATGGCCGACCCCTGAACGGTGTTTGTGCAATCAAGTTTAGTGCGGATCGGAGCAACGGTGTGCCTGTGTCAGCCAGGGGCACCCGGGGGCCACATTGGGCCCCTTGTGTTGCTATTATAATGGTAGACCCCTGAACAGTGTTTGTGCCAAGTTTAGTGTGGATCGGAGCAACGGTATGCCTGTGGCAGCCAGGGGACCCTGGGGGCCACGTGGGGCCTGTGGTGTTGCTATTATAATGGCAGACCCCCAGAACGGTGTTTGTACAATCAAGTTTAGTGTGGATCAGAGCAACGGTGTGCCTGTGGCAGCCAGGGGCCCCTGGGGGCCACATGGGGCCCTTGGTGTTGCTATTATAATGGCAGACCCCTGAACGGTGTGTGTGCCAAGTTTAGTGTGGATCGGAGCAACGGTGTGCTTATGGCAGCCAGGGGCCCCTGGGGGCCACATGGGGCCTGTGGTGTTGCTATTATAATGGCAGACCCCTGAAGAGTGTTTATGACTAACGTTATTCACCCAAAATGCTATGTGATTGAAATGTTCATAAAAACATGTATGTGCATTAACAGGACTCTGACACCCAGCCAATCAGGTGCTTCAAAACATACACTGTGTGTGAATATTCATGAGCTTGTGTATGAACATGCAGTAGCATTACACAACCTATGGGGGCGCTGTTCAGACACAAAAAAGTCGGGTGTATGTGTATTAACAGGACATCAAAAAAAAAAGGTGGATTTGGGCTCTCTAGACCAATAGAAACACTTCTGCTATTTCAGAATTGTCCATGAATTAGCAGGACACCAGTCCTGTCCTGCTAATCCAAAATGTCCTGTTAGTGTGGTGTGTATTCAGGCCAATTGTCCCGTTAAACCACATTTACCAACACACCTACACACACACACACACACACACACACACACACACACACACACACACACACACACACACACACACACACACGGTTGTCTGAGTGCTACTCAGTAGTGATAATATAATCCCATTGAGAGACAGAGTGGCTGAGTTGCAGTTTGCCTGTGGAGAGGTTCATGAGAACTCTCTCTTTTTTTAGGGCTCTCTCTCTCCCTCCCTCCATCCCTCTATGGCTGTCTCATCCTCTTCTCTCTCTCTCTCTCTCTCTCTCTCTCTCTCTCTCTCTCTCTCTCTCTCTTGCTGGTTGGATCTGTCACTTTCTCCTTTTCCCCCCTCAAGCTGAGTGGCTGGGATGTCACCACTATAACAGCCAAATGTCTCTCTCTCTCTGTTTCTCTCTCTCTCCCAGGCACGTGCACACATAGACATCAAAGGGGGCTTGAGCCTTTTTATCCGTCTGTAAAAAGTGCCCTCTCTCCAGACCATGAATGCAGCTTTTACTATGGTGAAAGAAATGCAAATGCCCTCTTGCCATGCCATACCTGAAGGCATGCATTCAAGAGAATTGCCTTGTCCAAACTCTCCTGAACTTGAATGCTGCGTCTTATGTTGAAAGAATTGCCCTCTCTGTGTAGAAATCCATGCCGTTACGCCACATCTCCAGTATCCACTTGATTATGGTTAGATTAGTGTGGTATCAAGCACGGAAAATAGCCGACCTCCAAGCTCACAACGCGTCGCAGCGCGACGCGTTGTGAGCTTGGAGGTCTGCTATTTTCGATGTTTTCACCAAAAGGCCCTTTTAGAAATTTCAGCCCCTGCCTCTCTAACATTCTCTGCACGTCCCTGCTCTCTCTCCCTCTCTCTCGT
The DNA here is from genome assembly GCF_963921795.1 of Nannobrachium achirus. Classification (NCBI taxonomy): domain Eukaryota; kingdom Metazoa; phylum Chordata; class Actinopteri; order Myctophiformes; family Myctophidae; genus Nannobrachium; species Nannobrachium achirus. Next base: position 19,925,274 of record NC_137817.1, read on the forward strand.
GGTTGTCTCAGTTCCATGTCCAGGGGTGGTTGTTGTTCCACTGGCACAGGGCCTCTCTCTCTCTCTCTCTCTCTGTCTGTCCTCCCGCTGTCCTCTCATTGTGTGCTGCGTCTCCTCTCCAAGACTTTCTCTCTGGGTTCCTCCCCTCCTTCCCCTCTTCCCCTCTCTCCCCCGGCTCTGCGGCGTTCAGCTAACCCCGCCCCCTGTTCTGTCTGTCCCTCTGTGGGAGACGGACTCGTTCCCACTCCCACCCCCACCGTTTTATTCATCATGGCAGGAATATGAGGGCATCATCATGGACACACACACACTCTCTCTCTCTCTCTCTCTCCCGCCACCCTCCTTGACAGGGTTGACCGCTGAAGGGAGGAAGTGGCATTTGTTGTATTATGTGAAAGTGCATGTGGGGACGACGCGCAGAACGATGTCCTCATGTCGCTTTCTGCCTCCCTCGCGCACGCACGGTCGCACGCACATACACACACGTGCACATGCGCACTGCAGTAACCCTCTTTACAGGATAAGGAAGCAGCCTCTGACACACTCCTTCCTCCTCCTCCTCCCAGACGCGGTCGTATCAAACTTTGCCATAATCCCGGCGAATTACAATCCAGCCGCAATATGTTCACAGCTCTCCCAGTCCCCCACATGATGCCATTATCCTCCGCCTGTATGCGTCGACGTCCCTGCCTCAAACACGTACAGTTTACCCTCCCTGCCCCCAGCCCCTCGGTGTCACAGCGTTGGAGAAGAATTTCATCAGCCATCATTTTCTCTTTTTTCTATCTTTTTTTTTTGTTGTCCTTTTTCCACAGTTCCCGGGGAAGGTTAATTTGGTCTAATCAGCGAGCCGCGGACGCGTCGCGCCCACGGTTAATCAGCGACGGCGGGCCTTTTCCAACACGATTCCCGCTTTAATTCTATTAACGTAACCCCTCCCCCTCCACTCCAAACCCCCCCCCCCCCCCCCCCCCCGCACCCACCCTGGCCACCTGTGCATGCCAAAGCCGAACATCCTCCCCCACCAAACCCCCCCGGGCGTCTGTTCCGTCGAAAAGTCTCGTTGCCATAGAAACATGCAATTAACATTGAGGCTCAATCGGCAGCCCCAGGCCGGCAATCAACTATTGGGCAGGGAGAGAGAGAGGACAGAGGCGTCAATTGGGTATGGCAGGGTATAGCAGGTGCCATACCTTGGCTACAGGGGAGGAAAAATGTTAAGTACTTCTTAAAATACATGCATCATGCCTGTTGCTAAGGTATGGCAACATGACTGTTGTCTTGCACTCGCGCCTCGACACCAGTCATGTTGCCATACCTTAGCTTTATGCTGAAGTGACGCCGCTGAGAGAGGAAGGGAGTGTGAGCGGAAGGTGGGGGTGAGGGTTGGATAAAGAGATATAACGAGCGGGGAGATGAGGTTTGACAGGTACAATGATGTTAATGAGCTGGGGAGAAGCTTAAGGAGAGGTAGAGGTGGAATGAGAAGAGAGGGGGACAGAGAGAGAGAGAGAGAGAGAAGGGCTAATTGTTTCATTGTGGTGATGTAGCATTGTATGAAAATGTGATTACATTTGATTATGTTAATACCTGTTAATTGTTTGGCAACACGTTGCGTTTGACATTGTCATGTTAATAGAGGTTGGGGAGGGATAGAGAGAGAGAGAGAGAGAGAGAGAGATGGTGAGAGAGAGAGAGAGATGGTGAGAGAGAGACAAAGTGGCAGTGAAAAGGCGATAAAGAGAGGAGCGTTAGAGGACACACACCGGGCGAGCGAGCGAGCAAGCGAGTGAGGGAGTGGGGGATGAAAGGAGAGAGAGAGAGAGGTGGGATGGAATGAGGGACAAATGAAAAGAGGGCCAGGCTGAGATAATGGAGAAGGAGAGATGGATGTACAGTACTGTATTCCACCCTAGGACGACGTACGTGTGCGCGCGCGCGTGCGTGCGTGCGTGCGTGCGTGCGTGCGTGCGTGCGTGTGTGTGTGTGTGTGTGCGTGCGTGTGTGTGTGTGTGTGCGTGCCCACGTAGCCATGTGATATATGTGGAGGCATGTGGCACGGTGCAGGGAGGGGGGCATCGTAAATCTGGGGGTAGACTGGTGCCTTCCAGCAGTCCCCCCATCTTCCCTCCTTGTCCCCACCTCCTCTTTCTGTCCTCCCTTGTTCTCTTCCTCCTCCTCTTCTTCCCCCCCTCTTCCTCCTTTTCATCCTCCTCTTCTTCCTGTCGTCTCTGTTTCTCTCCCTCCATCTTGCTTTTCTCTGCCAAGGGATAGAATTTTTATGAAGATGTCATTCTCGGATGGGAATGTAGCCTTGGGCCTGCCATAACGTGGTGACACGCCCCTAGGTGTGTGTGTGTGTGTGTGTGTGTGTGTGTGTGTGTGTGTGTGTGTGTGTGTGTGTGTGTGTGTGTGTGTGTGTGTGTGTGTGTGTGTGTGTGTGTGTGTGTGTGTGTGTGTGTGTGTGTGTGTGTGTGTGTGTGTGTGTGTGTGTTTTTTCATGCCTTTTGTTTGTATATGTGTGTGGCATTTTAATGTCTTTTCACATGTACCTTTGCATGTGATTTGATTTTGTGCATGTGTGTGTGTGTGTGTGTGTGTGTTCTGTTCCTTGATGGAGTTAAAAAAAAATATATATACAGTATATGACTCAATGTTTATTTTTTATTTTTTTTAAATTAACACAAGAGTGTTAATTTAACTGAGAAATTGTAAAAACCAAATTACACCTCCAAAGTTAACGTTTCCTGCATCTAGTCTGACACTGGCGACTAGTCTAACTGCTGTATGCTCTAGTGTGCTCTCATACAATGCCAAGAATTGGTCTCTTAATGGCATGACATTTTATGACCGTGTTTTCACTGGTTCTTTATTGGTTTGGTCAATAAACATGTCATTTGACAATCCCCTTTAAGGCCCCTCCGACCCACTCCCACTTACACACAAGTGAGTGCATGTACACTCACGCATCTTACGCTAACTCTATGTAGCCAGATAACCACATTGTGCTCCACATAGATATGTGAATAATAATTAATCAACATGAATCATATAGGCCTATTGTAATATTTTTCTTTTTCATAATTCTTATTATCTTCTTATCTTCTTGTTTTAATTGCATCTTTTAACAGTGTCAGGGGAAATAAATAACCCAAAACATGTCTTCTCTATCTCTGTTATTTGCCCATTAGTCATGTATTATTCAGAGGTTTGATTCCAGTAAATAAAGACAAGTAAAATATGTTTACACCAATTGTAACCTCACCTAATCCCAGCAATGACAAACCTAAAACTCTATATCGTGAGAGAGTATCCTTAGAACACTGACCAAATTATTCAGACTTTACAGGATTTGCCTTGTTTCGTTTCTTGCGAGAAACCAAATGTCCTCACATGGCTAGAAATACACAAGAGCACAACCACAGCTGAGGAGCATTGCTTATTCATGTACTGTACGCACACAGAGAAACTCGGGCACATGCATGCACGCACGCACACGTGTACACACACGCACACGCACACACACGCACACACAGACATTGTAAAGGCTGTTTGTTTTCTCTATCTGTTTTGTATTCCTGCTAACATTCATTTTGTTGTCTGCTCACCTCACCTTCCTCTGAAAGAATACATTATAATAATGATTTTCTGGTTTTTGGAGGACTGGCTGTGTGCATGTGTGCGTGTGTGTGTGTGTGTGTGTGTGTGTGTGTGTGTGCGTGTGCGTGTGCGTGTGTGTGTGCGTGTGCGTGTGTTTAAGATTTAATTAAGATCACCACAGTCGTTCTGTCCTCCAGATTTCAGCACCATTGTGACATCCATTCGTATCACTGCTATGCCTTGACCTCCTGACAAAGGGTGTAATTCTGAATACCTGGAAGAATGCCATTGGTAATTCACTTAAACTGTGAAGGGTCTTGATATGCTATGAAATGTCACATTCATTGTAGATTTTTTTCTTTTCTTTTTTCATGTGTCCTAGAGCAGTGGTTCTCAACATGTGGGCCGGGATCCCCAGGGGTGTCCCCAAATTATTTTGGGGGGTCCCCAGATGATTAACTGAATGTGCAACATTGTTTTCTCACTCAACAGTGAACAAACCGACATAAGGTTTAAGTGTATAGAGGGTATCTGCACATTTCTAAAGTGACAATTTAAGGACTTTTTAATACCTCTAAAATGACAAATTAAACATTGGCCAAATTCTCAAATATTATAGGCAGAAATTGTGAAAATAGCAGATCTACACGCTCACAACGCCTCGCAACGAACCATATATACAAAATGTAATTCCTCAGCTCTTAGTGCTCGTCAGGGTGGGGGGTCCCCAGTTAAACTATGATTATTTTAGGGGTTGTGGCCTGAAAAGGTTGAGAACCACTGTCCTAGAGGGCTGAGCGTATATAGGTTATTTGAGTGACAGTTAATCGTCATGTAAAATGTCATAATCGTGACAGCCCTAGCCTACTATTATCCTACTATACTATACTATTGTCCCTCCATGGCTTGTAATTGGACTCCGGCTGGGAAATATACAACTTTTTAAAATGAGGTTGAGGACTCTGGATTGACAAACTATGGATTGACAAACTATGAGGTCATATTAACTAACTGAACCCAACATCAGAAAAATGGTAATAGATTCTTTTGTTTCTTGCTCTGTGAAAATGGCAGTCCCATAATTCTTAAAAATAGAATGAAATCCTGTTTGCAGGAATTAGCATAATTGCGACTGCATGGTGCAATAAATAACTGCTCACTACGCCATTGCTGTGTGCGCTACTGTACTAACTGTAGCTTATTTGGCTTCATTGCTTACACCACTTACTTCTACCACAATAAGATGTGGCTGCATGAAGTCAAAATAAAAACAGATCAATTAGACCGCGACAGGAACTTTTTCCAACTTCCCCACAATGCAATTTAAAAGTGTGAATCATTGGGCAATCACACACAGCTGCAGGCAGACAAACAACACTCACTCTGCTATTCAGACAGCATTCTTTTTCTTTCCACTGGAATTTTCATATCTATTCACCTCCCAATAATGGAAGTTGCACCGTTTTATTTTTAGTAATTACTCTTCATTGTGTGTAGTGTTTGTGGTCAATACTTCCCCCCAGCTTTCTGTATAAAATGAACGCGTACTGCTGTTTGGCTGTGTGCTGCATTTTCCCTCTTACAGACCAATGACAACAAATCTTGTGGCAATGATGACTTTTGGGGTCAAGTGAAGGGATGAGGCGATATTTTTAGATGCAGTCGAGTTCAAATTCATACCAAAATGAATATGAAATGAATATTCCATTATCAACCTTTTAGTTTAGTTTGTTTTTAGACCAGAGAGCTTATTCTGGCTTGATACTATTCTGTGTTCCTTTGTTGTCCTCCACCCTTCAGTATTCAGATACAAATTCCGTCTCAGGTTCTATCCCAGAAGATCTCGGCTTCGCAAAGTGATACAACATCATTGTATTCCCGTCTTACAATCCTGACAATCGGAGGTATAAATAGAAATGAGCTGCAGTACATACGTGTCATTCCCTCCCTTGCTCTCAGGGCGAAGAGCTAGGAAGTGGCTTTGTGCCGTCAGTATGCCCTCGTGCCAGATTAACCATTAGTTGTCAGAGTTGCAGAATAGGGGCCCTAAATGAATTACAGCCACAGTCCAGCGGTTCCACATTGCCGCTCCGTTGGTCTCGCTTCATCACCCCAGTTCCCTGGCAGCATCTATGCCCGTTCCCCTCCTCTTTTCTGTCTTTCCCATCCCTTCATCTCCGTCTCATTACTGATGAGTCCCCCCCCCCCCCCCCCCCCACCCCACCCCCTTCAGCTGGAGAAAAGAGTTTGGATAAATAGGGTTAGATAGGGAGAGTGGGGGTGGAAGAGTCGCTGAGCGAAGACGGCACAGTGAATGTGTCCTTTGAAGTGCTGTCGCGTTAAGCATGTGTGAGTGCGTCCGACTTTGCGTGCGTTGGCATGTATTCTTGCGTGTGCTGCAAACGTTGAGTGATTTATGTGAGACACGTTTGGCAAACGGGACCTATATGAACACACCAGGGACAATGAGCGAGACATAGAACAACCCCCTCACCCCATCCCTTCATCACCTTGGTCTGCCCTACACATGGAAGTGAACGCGCCAGTTATTAGAGGGACGCAGAAAGAGCAGATTAAAAGAGAGATGGATGGATAAGAGGAGGTATGAGAGAAGAGATGGATGAAAGATGATGAGAGCGGAGGCGCACGCTCCCGAGCCGGTGACCTCCGGTACGTGGACGTGTGGAGTCAGTGACACAACAGCTCTGAGGGCGCTGACTCCATGACAGCCACAGGAATGAGTGTGTCACCTGGCTGTCCATGGGCTGCTGTAATGCCCAAAAGTTATCTTTTGCCAAAAACTGATACCATCTGTGGCAGCAATTGTGGCCAAAGAAGTGTTGTGCAGTTTATAGCGTAATCAGGCATGACATTTTATTGGATTATATGCAATACTATAGTATTGTTTTTTATGTTTGTGTTTGGTATGTCTAATATTCTTGTTTAGGTCTATAATTTTGGAAACCAGATTGTAATTAACATATCGTCACTGTCGGGAAGAAACCTCTCCAAGTTTCAAATTTGTACATTTTTTCGCAAAGTAAAGCCCTGCTTCACCATACAAGGCCGTCGCACAAAAGTAGTGAAAACAGCAGATCTACAAGCACACAACGCTGTGCTTGTAGATCGGCTGTTTTCACTAGTTTGAATCATTTTTAAAATGATAAATGCAAAACGAACGGTTTTGGACATACAAGATTTTCACCCGACAACGACGATATGTCAGTATGTGCCTTAGATTAGAACCTGAATCCACTCCTTTTTACCAGTTTAAATGACTTAAAGCAGCTCTTGTGGACGGCAATCCGTCCCTGGCGGACAGTCACCGTTTAGCATGGCAGTGCTGACAGTTAAGGTCCCAGCCAGGCCAGCGCATCATAAAAACAACAAGACGTTATATATGCCACCAAAGACACGGTTACTCTCTATAAAGAATCATCGCTGTTGTGAAAGCACAACAAAACATAAAAATAGTGTGGTAAATTAATGCCTCTCGAGGTTGAATGCCGAATCCTTTGTTCATTTCAAACGTTTAAAGAAAAGAAAAAAAAACATTCAGACGCAGTGTCTTGGAAAATAACATCTCTCATTTGCAGCCAGCCTGCCTTTCTCCCATCGCAGACAGATCAATTCATTCTCTCTTGTTTATTTCTCTCGCTCTCTCTCTCTCTCTGACACAGGATTCTCTGACACAGGACTCCTTGCTTTTCGTTGTTGTGTTTTTTTGTTGTTTTCCTTTTTGGCTTGTTGTTTAGCATCCATCTCATAGTTGACCTTGTTCTCTGTCTTTTTCGGTTTCTTCTGCAAACCCCCCCCCCCCCCCCCCCAACCGCTGGTTCCCTTTATGTGGGAGCAGTGGCGTCAGTTCAGAAAAAGCTAAGGTATGGCAACATGACTAGTGTCGCGCGCGTGCAAGACACCAGTCATGTTGCCATACCTTAGCAACAGGCATGATACGTTTATTTTAAGAAGTACATTCTATTTTTTTCCCCAAAAATGTATATGGTTTCTTGGGCTGGATATGGCAGCCTGGAACAGTTGTTCAAGTGTGGCTAAACTTGGTGTAAACGTGCCACAATTAACAATAATGAATTGCACCTGTGCAGCTGACCTGCGGAACCTGGTAATATACTATTCTGTCAAGCTGGGGAGAATAAAAGTGTGGAGAATATAATTATAATACCTTGTTAAATTTACTGTAATTTAACAACATAACCAGCACAGATAAACAAAGAAACATGTCTCCATTCCGACACTAACCCTATCTCTAACCCTAACCCTAAACCTAACCTCTATGGAAGTGCTGACAATAAGAAGTCACTGTCGGAGTGGAGACATGTCGGAATGGAGAGCAGTCATTCATGGATTTATAATACTAGCCCTTACCCGTTCAAAGATATGAGCTCCAAAATGATGTGCAGTGTGTGGGTTATGGGATGTGCACTGTGCACACAGTATATGAGGGATGGAAAGTAACTTTAACTGGTGCTTGCATGATGTAGGAGCATCAATGTAAGAAACGTTTAATGGCTACAGAGATACTGTTCCCCCCCCCCCCCCCCCAGCCCGCCCGCCCACCCGCCTGCACACACACCCGCCTGCCTGCACACACACACACACACACACACACACACACACACACACACACACACACACACACACACACACACACACACACACACACACAGAGCTGGTTAAACATTTTGCCTCATGCTAGATGCAGAATAGATATAGATACAGCATAAAAATGCTAATATACAGCATACGATTTGTGAAAGTGACAAACGGGCTTCACAGTTATGTCAGGTGTGTTCATATGCTAATGGTGATGCGATCTCAGATCAATTGCTCCAGCCACTGAGGAGAAACGCTGTGACAGACACTCACTCACTCAGACAGACAGACATTCGCAAAATTATAGTATAGATTTAAAGTAACTTGTATTCTCCCCCCTGGACCCAGGGTATGGCAGCTGCATACCCCTGCCATACCCAATTGACACCCCTGTGTGGGAGCTCAAAAGCACCCAGTGGAAGATGAGGAGATTAGGAGGTGATGTCACGTCTTGGAAAACACGAGGGCTGTAACATTAGTCACCCCCTCCTCCCTCGTCCCCGCTGTCCTCCCTTCAACGTTCAGCGGACTGATCCATCCGCAGATGAAAAGACCTCCCCGCCGCCTGACCTCCCCACAGATTGTCTCTGATGATAACCCCTTTCCGCAGTCATATGGTTTAACACATGATATGATTACCCAATCAGGAGTTATTAGATTAACAAAAGCGATTTGATTAAGTTTCTGTTTTCATGGGAATGAAACCAGGGCAGACACTCATGCGTTTGGCATTGTGCCAACCTTAGACATAAGCATAACCGTGCCTTAGTTAAATGATGATGTTGTCTTTGGTGGACAAGGAGCTACGTCAAATAGATTTACCTACCCTTATTTTTCCAATAGTAGCACGAGTGTTAAATTCCCAAAATCGATTTGAACCCCCAGCGTTTAAAAGAACCGGGCGGCTATTTGGCGATACTTCGATGCGCAAAACGATGTCAGACCCCCGGCGGGTATTTGGTGCCCGGCAGCTATTTACCCTGGGTTATTATTTGGATATATATACAGTATGTACTGTAAGAAGCATTTCAGATTTCAGGTTTATCTGGTAGGGTTTGGGTTGTTTGATAGGAACTCTACTTCTGTACTCTCTCTCTCTGTGTGTGTGTGTGTCTGTGTGTGTGTGTGTGTGTGTGTGTGTGTGTGTGTGTGTGTGTGTGTGTGTGTGTGTGTGTGTGTGTGTGTGTGTGTGTGTGTGTGTGTGTGTGTGTGTGTGCGCGCGCATGCGTGCATGTTTGTTTTTGGTCGCACACAGACCCAGATGTGCTTGCAGTGTGTGTGTGTGTGTGTCTGTTTGTGTGTGTGTGTGTGTGTGTGTCTTGATTCCTATTGCGTTTGGACAAGCTTGGATGTCTGTGTCATTTGACAATCCCAGGCCTTGTTCTGCTGGTAATTGGAAGGAGTTGTAGCCAAGCCTTGTCTCAGCAAACTGGGAGAGAAATTCTGTGTGAGACAGCATTTCCACATTTAGCTTTCTTTCACACTGCCACGAGTGTACAACTCTGAAATGGCTTTGTATAGCCTCACATGTACATGCACACGCATGTGCACAGCTACGGTACACACACACACACACACACACACACACACACACACGCACACACACACACACACACACACACACACACACACACACACACACACACACACACACACACACAGCTGCCCACAAAGGATGTGTCAGCCTCATCTGGAATAGCCCAAAGATTCTTCTGTTGATGTTTTGTTTTTACTAAGCTCTGCAACAATGCTTGAGTGCACAAACACTCAACTGCCTTTGCTCCTTAGCACTTACACTGAGTGGTATATGGTATCGATCAGCTGTTTCTTTTTTGTAATGGAAGCTACTTTGACAGAATGCTTTTGATAAGGTGTCATACTGTGGGTATCCTGTCTGTTTAGTGTTATTTGAAAATGTTGTAAATTATCCCAAAGTTGCAGGAGCATGACTAAGGAGTCAAGTAGAGTCACCTTTTCTATTATTCACAGCCTACTTTATTCTCCCATTCACCTGCTGCTGTGTGCTCATTAATCTCAGCCACATACTGCTTTAATGCTCATGCTAACAGAAAATCCTCATTCAGCTACTTTGCTTCACAGTGTTAACTGTATAGCCACTTATTAGCACAGCACCTTGCTTCCATGCTAGCATTGTTAATGAGGGACATTCGGGTGAGTCCCCCACTGGCTTTCTACCTGCAGGGTGTCAGGTCTCATGTGCACGTTAATCCCCTCTCCTCGTAGCCGAAGGACTAATTCCGAACTCATGAGAACCCTTTGAGGGGCTGGCTTAACGAGAGCTAGATAAAGTGTTTCCGCAGCTCATTGACACTGATAGTCTTGTCCGAACACAACATGGCTGCCCCTATACCACCTCCCTGACCTCTTCCATCTTCGTCACTCTCTGTCGATGTAATCCCCTAGCCCTGTGCCCATTCGCTTGCTAATAAGTAATACTGCATGGAAAGATATGGCTCTCTAACTCTACCGATATAGGCCAGGTTAAATTTAGCCAGATACATTTGCTGATTCATTGAAGTCTGCTACTTCTGCTGCGTCCTCTACCTCTATCTGTCGTTTCTCACTAGTTCCCTCTCTATCTTACCCTTCTGCTTCTCCTCTAGCCTTCGCTGAATGATGAATGGGGTAACGGAGATAAAGAAAAAAATAGCTGACTGAGGCATAGAGGGGAGTTTAATCCTCACTCTCTTCCCTTCTGCCCAACAGGGCGAAAAACAGCCCAGTGGCACCTGAATGTTGTCATTTTTCACTTAAAGCGTCGCTCATGGCCCACTCAATGTCGCAGCTCCGTACACATGCAGTGGCGTCGTACAACAGTATCACTCCCCCTGACACCGCCATTTGTCTCCCTCGCGAATCTACACCCAAGCACTCCCGGATAACAAACCCAGGCTTTTCCCAGGCCACACGCGCATTCTCACATTTACAAACTGAAAACACATGCCTGGTGCGCGCCGTACGTACACCGTCCCTTCCCACACACACAGATGTTATTGTGCTTCTCTACAGATGCTCCCAGGGCATGTATATTCCCTGTCTTTCTTTTGATGCTCTGAACAACAGTGTCCCGAGGAGGGGGCAAATCCTGTCTTCTAATGTCCGTGGGCCACACTATCTTGTTAAGTAGAACGCCAGCAGCAGCAGTGATCGTATTATGAGACCTATAACCAGTAGGAATCGTATATTGCATCAATCCTCCAGAAGCTTGGGGCCTTTGCTTCTGGCTGAAAATGCGGATGACATCTCCAGCCAGGAGGGTTATTCTGTCACCATTGAGCAAAGAGTGCATCTGACTTTTACAGTGATTGCCTGAAAGCCCTGCAATTCACCAACAGGGTCCAGACTTTTATTGTCTTTCTCCTTGTTGAGATGAGATTAAGTTTCGGATGGGATTTGAGGTGGAAAAGAAACAAACGTGCCCTAGGGATGGGACGATAAGTGATATTATCGTTTATCGTGATAAAAAACACTCACGATAATTTTATTGTGGAGATTTAATATATGGTGATATCGTCCGCCGTCATGCACTGGGATCAATTCACCTTTTATTTGCCGAGCTGCATATCCAGTACCACTTAAACCCTCTATAATTGGTAAAAGGTACTTATAGTATACGTACTTGATTCAGTCTTTTTTTCACTCTTTCAATGTCTTTGCCAAAAAATAGCCGATCTACAAGCTCACAACGCGTCGCGTTGCGACACGTTGTGAGCTTGTAGATCGGCAATTTTTTGGCAAACGTTCTGCCCCAGGATAATAGATTTTGATTATCGATTTCTTTTGTCACAATAATCATGATATGAAACGTTCATATGGTCCCATCCCTAACGTTCTCCTATCTGGAAACAGCGGACGCCCCAGGAGTTTCCCAGAGGCCTCGCTCATTACGGCTCCTCATCTCCTGGCTCACGTCACGAGTCACGCTGAGGTCGACCTTTCCCTCTCCCCGTGACCTTTCACCCCCCCGCTGTGAATCACGGGGTGTCTTTCAGATGTACAACCCCCTGCCTATCTCGCCTGGGTCTCTGCCATGCCAGCATGGATGCCCGCAGGCCTCCGCCCGCTGTGAGGAAAGGCAGTGAACAGTTGGGAAGGGGGAGGCATGGAGGTCGTTGCCTTTCGCTATACCGAATCAGCTGCGCTTGTGGATTGGGGATGCCACTGGCCTGGTTGTTTCCCACCTTCCCATGTATGAAAAATGTCCGCCATGTGAATATGGTCAGTTATGACGAGGCCATCTATTTTTAGAATGATGAGATGGATTCAGTCTAAAGGTGTCTCCACACCAAACAGCCTACAGGAGACTCCTTTTGACTGTACACATGTACTGCATGGCAGTGTTGCCAAGTCTGCTCGTTATAAGCGACTTTGATCCCGTTTTCCTATAATGTTGCTAGTTGTGGGTTGCTTTTGTTTGGGCTTGTTTCTGAAGTGTAGTTGCTTATTTGGCCTTGCTTTCAACATTCTTTTAGAAAATAGCTAATAATAGAGCTCAATAGGTGAAACTGGTCGCTTCTTTTGGGCTTATTTTCATAGACCTGGCCGCTTGTTTCACTCACAGAATCTGTCAACCGGAGATCTCTGTGTGCTGTTTTTTCCTGCTCTGCTCTCACCAAAACAACACTCAGCACTATTACTAGCGTTCCTTTGGAGTTGATTAGTATAGGAAATTGAGAGTCGAGATTGTGAATTTGGTATTTAGTTAAAATGTGCGATGGGAAAATGTCTCTGGCTTATTTAGGCTTGCTTCTGGAAATTTCTGCACTGTAGCAGACTAGACTCTGGTCCATTCTAGTGGAGGATTTACCACCGACTGCAAGCACCGACTGAACATGCTCAGTTTTCCATCGACAGCTTCCGAAAGCCCTATCGACGGCAAGCGCCTCTTGCCGACAAGCTCCCGATGTCTTCCTGTCGGCAACGACGCTTTCCGGCGGCGATTCGTGGGAGATTCTGTGCAGTTAAGACCTGGCTTAAGGGAGGTATGGGAGTATGTCACTGGTGAGACTGTCTCCCAGTTCAGGAAGGACATGTGCTTCCACCCTCTGTGCATAGTGTACTGTTAATTAATCCCAGTATAACTCACGGTGCTCATTTGACTACCTATGTTACATGGTTACATGATTTTACGGTGCTCCGTTACTGTTAGAAAACCTGCCACTTGCCCATTTTCCCAGATTCAGGACTTTCCCAGAGTTATAGGCGGTGTGGGATCGTGAGCACAAAGCCAGAGCGAGACGGGGGGGTTGAGGGATGCATGGTACAGCCCTGTGGAGGCGGAGAGCATTTTGTCGGGCTCATTGTGTGGGTGTGTGTGCCTAGGGTGCTGGGCCTCTTTGGTGGAGACTATAGGCCCCACATCAGACGCATAAAGACCAGGAAGAAGGAGCGATGACTAATGGAAGTGCCTGAGATATGCCCTCACACCCCACCAGAATACAGAAACATACATTGCGTGCGCACACGCACGCACACACTAGGGATGGGACGATAAGCGATATTATTGTTAATCGTGATGAAAAACACTCACGATAATCGTATTGTGGAGATTTCATTTATCGTGATATCGTCCTCCGTCATGCACTGGGATCAGTTCACCTTTTATTTGCAGAGCTGCATATCCGTTACCACTTAAACCCTCTATTGGTAAAAGGTACTTATAATATATGTACTTGATACAGTCTTTTTCTCACTCTCTATCAAATGTCTTTGCCAAAAAATAGCAGATCTACAAGCTCACAACACGTTGCGTTGCAATGCGTTGTGAGCTTGTAGATCTGCTATTTTTTGGCAAATCATGTTCCGCCACCAGGATAATGGATTTTGATTATTGCGTTAATATCGTAAATCGTGATTTCTTTTGTCACAATAATCGTGATATGAAATGTTCATATCGTCCCATCCCTAGCCCCCACACCCCACCAGAATACAGAAACATACATCGCACGCACGCACGCACGCACGCACGCACGCACGCACGCACGCACGCACGCACGCACGCACGCACGCACACACACACACACACACACACACACACACACACACACACACACACACACACACACACACACACACACACACACACACACACACACACTCTCTCTCTCTCTCTCTCTCTCTCTCTCTCTCTCTATCTCTTATATGTGTCGGTCCTTTATATGTCCTTCACACATCATTTAGTCGTCATTCCTCACCTTCGTTCCCTCTGCCTCCTCTTCATCAGACTCCCTTAACCTCCCTCCGGCTCCTCCTCGCCCCGCGGGTCAAAGCCCCCCGCCCTGCGGGGCCTTGTGTTCTCCGTGGGACAGTAAACCTCCACATTGCACTCTGAATGAGAGCGCCGTTGACTTCAATTGTTTCCCCTTTTGCTTTGATGCAGACAAAGTCAAGTTGAACTTGATGCTCTGTTGGTTTCTTGTCATTCATAGGGTTTTGTTTGCGTGTCTGTGTTTGGTTTCGCAATTGTGTTGCAGGCGATCAGTTGTGTTTCTATTGTGCAGGTGTGTTTACAGTGAGATCATCTCTCTCTCTCTCTTTCATAAGCGCTGGCCTAATGTATGTGCATTCAGGGGCGTCACAAGGGGGGGGGAAGTGGGACTGAGTTACCAGGGCCCAAGGTGGAGGGGCCTTAATTATTTTATACTTTAGCTATTGAAAAATAGCAGATATACGAGCTTGTAGATCTGCTATTTTCTAAGTTGTGAAATGTGTGCAAATCTTTGAATATATTATGTATTTTTCAGGCGAACATTTGTAACTCAAATGTTGCTTCTGGGGGGTCCCTGTAACTAAATATTTTGAAATGGGGGTCCGTGGCCAAATACATATCATTTGGGGGGTCCATTTTGGGGGTCCTTCACATTGAAATATTCAAAGACTTGCACAAATTTTCACAATTTTTCAAAAATAACTCGGTGCCACGCTGTGAGCTTGTAGATCTGCTATTTTTCAACAGTTAAAGTACCCAGGGCGCAGAATTTGGTGCGACACCCCTGTGTCTAATGTATGTGCATTTCTAAGCCTCCCCCTGCCGCTCCCCAGGCAGCATCAACGATTTGTGCAGTAAATCAACTTATAGCTGATTGCGTTGATAAGCCCCCAGAGCTTAGCACCCCAACTTCAAACAAAAACCCCACGCAAAGACCTCCTGACCCTGTCTCTCTCTGCCCATCCGGCCTTTTCACTCACTCGGCACTCTCGCCCTCTACTCTCTCTCTCTCTCCTCCTCCCTTTCAGTCTTTCTACAGCTTTTTCTTGCTGATGGGAAAATAGTGTGATGGTGGTATTGAAATTCAATGGAAAAAAAGAAGACAGGGCTTTCTGTGATGAGGTCAGAACCTGGTTAGAAGATTACAGAGTTTCAGCTACCGGCTCTCTGGGATAGTGAAAGGTAGCTCTGGGCAATATACCAGTTTCTTCAATGTGATAGACACATTTTAAGTAACAATATTTTGCGATCAGAATATTGAAAATCTTTGTGTGTACGGTGCATTAATGACGTGTTTATAGTCCACTTTTGTTATAATGCAGAGCTTCATTATATTTGACTGTGTGGCAAATACCAGACTATTCCACCCTTGCATCAAACATCACAAATGCAGAATCTTCAAATTCTTGTCTATCATTAACCTAAAAGTTGGAGCTGAAGTCGGCATGTAAATTAAAACAACGCATAAATATCATTTCACGTCGGTCAGTGTTGTTTACATTACAATAAGATTATGAATCACTGTATTTTCCAATTCAAGGTCATTTTATCTAGTTTTTAATTCACATTCATTCTAGCAGAATGGTGTTCCAAAACTATTAGATCAAAAACGTAATGTAATGTTATAGCTCTGATTCTCTACTTTAATGAAAAGAGGGGAACATTGAACCCACATTGAACAATCACTTCTTTGCCACACATTTTGTGTGCCAGACACATTTTGTGTGTTTGCAATAGATTAGAGAAGTTCCAACAAAATGGAGACGTAATGAACATTGGCATTTGGTTCATGACTATTATATTGTAAATTCTTAATGTTGCCTTAGTGCTACAGCTCAAGGAAAGCGAGGCGTTAATACCATGTGTGAGCTCTGTCTTTGAAGCTGCCATTTGTAAATGGGTCTAATGCAGATGGGCCTTGTGATAATTTGACATGTGTAGGCTGCGGCACTCAAGTGAATGGTGTAGGAATCTTTAAGGCCTCTCTCTGATCCTTCAGTGTTTTTTAATTTGTATGGTAATAGTGGAAGTGGAGGATGATGAGATGTGGAGCAGTACATGTGTCTAGGGATGGGACGATACGCGATATTATCGTTTATCGTGATAAAAAACACTCACGATAATCGTATTGTGGAGATTTAATTTATCGTGATATCGTCCTCCGTCATGCACTGGGATCAATTCGCCTTTTATTTGCTGAGCTGCATATCCGTTAACACTTAAACCCTCAATTGGTAAAAGGTACTTGTAATATACGTACTTGATACAGCCTTTTTTTCACCCTATTAATGTCTTTGCCAAAAAATAGCCGACAAGCTCACAACGCGTCACGTGACTCACGTTGTGATGCTTTGTGAGCTTGTAGATCTGCTATTTTTTTTGTGATATCGTAAATCGCGATTTCTTCTGTCACAATAATCGTGATATGAAATGTTCATATCGTCCCATCCCTACATGTGTGATTGTGTGCACTGCATGTTGGGAAAAAAGCAGATCACAAGGATTACGCGAATGGCATCTGCATTCTTAACACAAGCACGTGTGTACATACATTAGGCCATGATTATGAGGTGGGCGATGATAGCCGTTTGCCGAGCATGTGCTCACGCCTTGGGCTATATGCTGGCTAATAATATAACAAATTGAATATGTTGTCCTCAAGCTATCTAGAATGTAAACGCAGACATTTGCAGTGGGCAGTGTTGGAATTTAATGCACTCTTATGAATGAGAAATAGTCTCCCCTCACCCTGGATTAGTGGAAACACTAATCACAACCTTAATTAATCTTTTCCTAATTCCTATTAAGCCCAAGACTCTCGCATTGGCCTATTGAATTTCCCTCAGTTTTCTGCTACACGGGAAGTCAAGAAGGAGTGCTGCCAAAAGACCTCTGCTGATGTTCACATTAGGTTGTGTTCAGTTCAAGTCTGTAGGCCTTTTGATGACCAGACAGGGTTAGTAAATAATTACTTTGGGGTTAGAGGCAGAAGTTATTGAGATAATATAATCTTTTTATACTGCATCTGAAAATGCTTTGTTATGACATGCACTGCTCTTGGCATGTTATCAACTTTATCAATACTCTCTTAAATAGTTGCTCAGTATTCATTACTTTATGTGTTGTGCATGCCAAGCTTAGCATGGGGTGTCCAATCTTTTTTTTAACCACTTAAATCCCAGCATCTGTATTCTGGAAAAACCTTTGCAGAAAATAGCCGTTTGATATATTACCTTAGAGACACCAATGCAAATATTGGTGTCTAGTGTGATTGGCCAAATGGCTCATGGTTCTTGTGATTTATATTTTATTATACATACAATTTATGTTTGCAATCTGCTGGCAAGTTAATGTACCAAGGACATTATTTGGAAGCTTTTCTGCCTTTATTTATAGTTGAAAGTGTAGATTGACAGGAAACAGAGAGAGAGACGGGGAGAGACAAGCAGCCAATCAGGATGGAATATGGGAAATGGGACAGATCCGTGTTGCTGACATGACTGTAGAGATGCTGTGTACCGCTTTGCGTGATTTTAGGGCAAAATCTGTAGGAACAGTGTCCAAAAAATGTGTTTTTAAAAAATCGCCCAGATGGTGGCGCTAGATGGGACAGATGCATTTTGATGACATGACTGTAGAGATACTGTGTACCGGTTTGCGTGATTTTAGATTTTCTCCATGTCTCTTATTAATAGGGAGATATTTTCTCCATTGTGTCTGTTTCCAGAAATGGCTAAATCTTTTAGACAAATTAATTATGTCAAAGCACGTTGAAGGGCGATTAAAACAAACAGTGGAGATTCAGGTGTCAAAATCACCGAATTAAAATACATTGGGTGGGGTCGAATTTTAAAATTTTAAAACAACTTCTCCCTGTTTTATACTTCATTGTACGATGGTGTCACGTGGTGAGAATAGACAATCTGCAAGCTCCAGCTTCACACGCAGTTGAAGACATAAGTGGTTTACCAGAGCACATGTAATGGATTGGGAGAAGTCGTAGTCTTTGCGGGTCTTTGGGGTTTAGTTTATTTGATTTTATCAACAGAGAGGTGAGCCAGAAGCCACAGGCCTGGCTTCTCGAGTGCTGCTGTCTCAGGAATATTACACACATATTGGGTCTGTAAAAAAAAAGACCTGGGTGTGTGATAGTCATTATAGCACTTTGTTGCAATTAATTGCCTGTTTTTTTACCGTGCGCCCAAAATAGTGACGCCAGCTGGAGAGTAGGGCTGTCACAATTATTACATAATCATCTAATCGCAATTATTTGACATAATCGCAATTTGACATAATCGCAATTATTTGACAATCGTTTCCATGTTGAAAAATGTTCATATATTAAAAGAATTTATATATATTTTTTGGAAATAGCAGATCCACCACCACACAACGCGTCGCGATGTGACGCGTTGTGAGCTTGTAGATCGGCTATTTCCACTATCAATGTTATTTTTTAAGTAGAAAGTTGTCAAATATGTCAGTAATTTCTTTGTATATTTAGGTTATGTGTCATATCTGCCATGTGCAACTTCAAAGCCTAAAAGCCAAACAGAAATGTAATTGTCAACGACAAAAACACAATTAAATCGTTAATCGCAATTATTTGAGTGACAATTAATCGTCATGTAAAATGTCATAATCGCGACAGCCCTACCTTGCGCCCCCAAAATAGTGACGCCAACGTGAGAGTGATTAATGCAGAAATACTATGACCGTCAACAATAGATATCAGGTCAGTGCAAAACTTGGGTAGTATGTGAAACCAGTTAAAGACCCCAGCAGGACTTGAAATGTAAACCTAGCCTGATTTCAGACTCTACGCTGGAGCTTGAGTCTGAAGTTGTCCCCATTCTATTTGATTGAAAAGGGGAGGGGATTTAAAATTTGAAATTCCCAATCACAAGAGATCTGGTAGGAGGGGTTGTGTTTCCACTGTTTCTCTTGATTTTCAAAAGTTAGACGCACCGCTCCTCCGTATTGCATTGATTTCATTGGTCGGTTTCGGTCGGTTTCGGTAGAAAGAGACGCGTCATATGACAAAACCAGACCAAGAGAAGCAGTTCACTCAGAGAGTGGGCGGGTCTATTGGCTGGAGCCAGGCTAATGTAAACCAGGAACATAAAATGATGACGACATCTCTTTGTATGTCATGAGCAAACAAACAATTCTCCCGCCAAAGTTCAGTCAAGCAGCCGAAGTGTTGATTTTGTTGTTTGTGTTTTGTCAAAATTAATTATATCTTAGGGAATGCTCGTCAGATCTGTGACCATTTTGGGTCACGGGAGCAAGAAGATTCATAGTCGAGATGTACCATATGTCTTATTATATTATTATTAGATTCCTTGCACCACTTTGCATGCAACCTTTATGTTCTGTCAAGTGTGACCTCCTTTTGCACTCTTTTGCTGAGTATGGTTTATTATTATGGTAGCAAAGTATGGCCAGCAGGTTAAGGATATGAGTGTAATGTCTCGTAGGTCCTTCAAAACATGATGCATCATAAACTGTGCAAGCGTCCGTCCGTCCTGTGCAGGGGTGTCACACCAAATTCTGGGCCCTGGGTACAAGGAGTCACTGTGGGCCCCCCATGAATGGGAACGCATTATTACGCATCATTTTGTGCTTTAACCACTGAAAAATAGCAGATATACAAGCTCCCGGTGCCACTCTGCGAGCTTGTATATCTGCTATTTTTGAAAAATCGTGAACATTTGTGCAGGTCTTTGAATATTTTTGACACGATTCTATGAATGTCTTCTAAATCCTTCGAAGGTTAAAAAAAAAAAAAAAAAAAAATATATATATATATATATATATATATGTTACAGGGTAAATGGGTAACTCAGGGAGACCTCGGTAAGAGCGCTCGTTTTGTAGTTCACCACACACTAATCACCACCAGATGGCGACGTCAGCCACTGGATAAGAGAGTTACGTCACGCTTTGAACTCGCCGCAGACCGGAAGTGTTTACTCTTTATTTACTAGCCTAGCCTAGCCTAGCCTAGCCTAGCCTAGCCTAGCCTAGCCTAGCCATTAGCTCCATTGTAGTCACTTGGACAGGGCGTTTAACGTGCGCTTGCCCAGGCCTTACGGCCTGGGCATAAATATAACGATTGCATTCACCACGGCTTCGTAACTCGCGCGGCGCTCCGCCGGCCGCGCGGCCCTGGCCCGCTCTTCGCGGCCACTCGCGCCTGCGGCGCTCGGGGGCGAAGAGCAGGACCAAGGTCCGCTGGCCTTCGCGCCGCTTGGGGCTTCGTGGACCCAGGGGGGCCTCGTAACTCGTTTGGGCTTCGTGGATACAGGGGGGCTTCGGTAGCCGCTCGCAGTGTCGTGGACAATAGAGCGGCGCACCGCCTGGAGTACGTTGTATTGGCGACCGCTTGCTCCGCCCCGTGCCGCACCACGAGTGCTCCGCGTCTCGAATGCCCTGGTTCTCTTTAAAACCGTGACATATATATATATATATGTTTCTATGTCAGTGGTGCTCAAACCTTTTCATGTGAAGGACCCCCAAAATGATATGTATTTGGCCACGGACCCCCATCTCAAAATCTTTGTTTAGTTTTTCACTTAAAAAATACACATAATTAATCAAAGATTTGCACACATTTTCACGTCTTTTCAAAAATAGCAGATCTACAAGCTCGCAGCGCGGCACTCAGTGCCCCCCCCCCAGTGTGACGTGACGCCCCTGGTCCTGTGGAAACTAGTCCAGTGATCCAGTACGCTGCAGCGGTCTGACATGTGTAGTGGAGCACAGAGCCATGTCAATGCGGCGGGTCTGGTTAGTTTCTGCCTTTTATTGTGTGCAACCTCAGAGCAAGGGCGTGTGTAGTCTGTCTGCTTCTTCTCATCATTCGCTTTCAATACACGCCTCTCTCTACTACTTTTCTGTTTTCATATGTCGCACCCCTGACATTTGTAGTTAATTCCAGGCTTCCTAATTGAAAAGCAGGCATGTAAGTAGCGACTTAGGCTATTAAAAGCAATGTTCTACCAGGGTGCCTAGCTATTAATTGTACTGCAGCAAAGGGGGGGTAGTAGATGCTAGGGATGGTACGATATGAACATTTCACATCACGATTATTGTGACAAAAGAAATCACGATTTACGATATTATTACGATAATCAAAATCCATTATCCTGGGGCGGAACATTTGCCAAAAAATTGCAGATCTACAAGCTCACAACGCGTCACAACGTGACGCGTTGTGAGCTTGTAGATCGGCTATTTTTTGGCAAAGACATTTGATAGAGAGTGAAAAAAAGACGTACGTATATTATAAGTACAGTACCTTTTACCAATTATAGAGGGTTTAAGTGGTACCGGATATGCAGCTCGGCGGCAAATAAAAGGTGAATTGATCCCAGTGCATGACGGAGGACGATATCACGATAAATTTAATCTCCACAATACGATTAGAGTGAGTGTTTTTTTATCACGATAAACGATAATATCGCGTATCGTCCCATCCCTATAGTAGACAGACAGCATGAAGGAGGGGGAAAAGGGGATGAATATAAACATAGGAGAGAATATGCAGGGGGCAAAGCTGATTTAATTACAGCTAACCTTGGGCATTCAGTGTTCCCACAGGACAGAAACAGTAAGATGGTGTAGCTGGGAGTGTGTGTTTAATGATGATACAGCATGTGTAGAGCAACTCTGCGTCAATGCACGTCGGTATGCTTCCATTGAGCGGGTGCATGTGTGTGTATGTGTGTGTGTGTGTGTGTGTGTGTGTGTGTGTGTGTTCAATCACGTCAGGAGGAGATTAATGTAATGTTAATGATTTAGTGCTCATTTCTCCCTCCTTGCTTCCTACTGTATACAGTATCTAGGGCTGTCACAATTATTACATAATCGTCTAATCGTGATTGTTTGACATTATCGCAATTATTTTGTCATAATCGTCATAATCGTGAATGTTGAAAAATTTCCGAAATAGTGGAAATAGCCGATCTACAAGCTCGCGTTGTGAGCTTGTAGATCGGCTATTTCCACTATCAAAGTGATTTTTTAAGTAGCAAGTTGTCAAATATGTCAGTAATTTCTTTGTATATTTAGGTTATGTGTCATATCTACCATGTACAACTTCAAAGCCTAAAAGCCAAACAGAAATGTAATTATCAACGACAAAAACACAATTAAATCGTTAATCGCCAATTATTTGAGTGACAATTAATCGTCATGTAAAATGTCATGTCATGACAGCCCTAACAGTATCTCTTACCCACATAACTGTGGGTAAGAGATACTGTATACAGTAGGAAGCAAGGAAGGGAGAGATCCTTATTGTTCATGTATCCTTTTGTAACTCTGGCAGTGTACAAACTGACCTTAACTGACCATTTAGTTGAATTTGTAAACAATCTGAGGGAAATTATAGTAACTTACGTGTGAAAGCAGTGGAATTCTCTAAGTCACCACGCGTGTATCACAGTCGTCACGTGTAACCTTGTTGTAATGAGGTGCAAAGGGGGCCAGGTGGACGCGTAGTTACAAAAAAGAGGGGGGAAAAAGACGGGTGGGAGTCGGAAGGAGAGGGGTACGTGCTCTAGTCCAGGGGTTCTCAAACCTTTTTAGGCCGTTACCCCCAAAATAAACATCTTTGAACTGGGGATCCCCACCCTGACAAGCACTTGGAATTGTAGATATTACATTTAATGTGACTCGGTTCCACAGATACATATTGTGAAAATTGCCGAACTACATGCTCACAATGCCTCGCACTGCGAGGCGTTGTGAGCATGTAGATCGGCTATTTTCACAATGTTCGCCTCTTGCTTACTTAATATTTGACAGTTTGGCCAGTTTGGTATTAAAACTTTCTTGAAAGTCCTTAAATTGTCACTTTATAAATGAGCAGATACCCTTATACACTTATACTGTATGTTGGCTTTACCGTTGAGTGAGAAAAATACATTTCGTTTAGCTAATCATCTTGGGACCCCATAAAATAATTTGGGGACCCCACTTGGTGTCCCGACCCCAAGTTTGAGAACCACTGCTCGGTTGGGGGGGGGGGGGGGGGGGGGCTATCTTAGTCACTCAGCCAGTTGATAGGTTTACCACAGAGTCAGTAGTAGTAATATAATGGCTCTCAAATAGAACTCATGACCTGTGTTGCATGTAATCTCCTCTCCCTCTCCTTGCCTTTCCTTTAAAAATATGCATTTTACTGTTAAATAAATTGGACATATTTCAAAAGAATAAAATGCTGCTAAAATGGTGTTCCACCATGTGGAGGGCTAGAGGGAGCTGAATGTCCACTTGGCACAGTGACAGCGTGGTTCTTACTGCAGAGTGCAACTGAGAATGTGAGGATGGAACTGAGAGCTACGCAGGGCTGCATGATATTGACACAAATCATATTACCATAGTTTTGTTTGCAAATATTGTGGACACAGACAGCTTCTTGGCACTGCTTTCTTTCTTTGTTCACTGAACCTACAGAGAGGGACTGTTCAGATTTAAAATGTGCTGAGTTTGAACAAACTGGAACATGTGTTCATCTTGATTGGAACTGTAGGCTTGAGATTTTGCACAGAACCAGAGAGCAATAGATTATTACACTAGATTTGTCCTTTTCCTAATACTGTATTAACCAATTGCAGCCTCTTGCAGGTTTAAATGAGGTATCCATTTTGATTTGAGTGATTATAAGTTAACAAGCAAATGTAAGATAATAGTGAATTGGCATGGTTATTTGTGTGAGTATTTCAGAGTGTAAAGCGGAAAATAAATTGCTCTTATACATCAGGGTATTGGCCGCCATACATTCAACGTGACTATGGTACAGTACCTCTATGGTATGTTAACATTTTCAAAACTAGAAGCAGTGCTCTTCCGAGCACAGGTCTCCACCAGGCTGTGTGTCCTGGTGGTGCTACTGTATAATAGGCCAATGTAAAAAGGGTGGCATATGTTCTTCACCATAGATCTTTCATGGAAATCGGACGCTGCATGCATGATTTGAAGCATTGTGTTCCAAAAATGTGTTTTATTAAAGTCTACCTGCTGTTGGCGCTATAACAGGCCAATGTGAAAAAAGGTAGCATTTGTTCCTTGACCTAGTGGGAATATGTGTGGCAAATTTCACGGTAATCACAAGCTGCGTTGATGATTTGAAGCATTTTGTTCAAAAACGGAGCAATCCTGCAAACTTTGGAAGCTAATATTAGCCAATCAGGATGGAATATGAAATATCAGACGGATCGGACTTGATCACATGACTATAGAGATACTGTGTACCGATTTGCGTGATTTTTGGATAAAATCTCAAGGAGTAATATCCAAAATTGTGTTTTACATATGTTGGCCCAAAGGTGGCGCTATAAAAGTCTGATGTGAAAAATGCAGGGCAAAGGTTAATCCTTAGCCTCTAGGGAGTGCGCTTACAAAGTTTGAAACTGATCGGTGGAGTTATAGGTAAAACCACAAATCGGCCTGTTACCATGAGGCTGATTTAAAAGAAATTAAGTGGCATTTCTTCCTCGGCCTAGTGGGAACGTGTGTGCGCGATTTCATGATAATTGCACTTTGCGTTTGGGATTTGAGGCATTTTGTTCAAAACGGCTCAATCCTACAAACTTTGGAAGCCAATCTTAGCCAATCAGGATGGAATATGCTAAATCGGACAGATCTGTATCGATCACATGACTGTCGAGATACTGCCTACCGATTTGTAGGATTTTTGGACAAAATCTGTAAGAGTAGTGCACAGAAATGTGTTTTGCGAACATCGGCCACTAGGTGGCG
The DNA here is from genome assembly GCF_963921795.1 of Nannobrachium achirus. Taxonomy (NCBI): domain Eukaryota; kingdom Metazoa; phylum Chordata; class Actinopteri; order Myctophiformes; family Myctophidae; genus Nannobrachium; species Nannobrachium achirus. The sequence goes on from NC_137817.1 coordinate 19,950,487, forward strand.
CTAGAAAAGGCCCATTTGAAAAATTTAGGGCAGAGGTTCTAGATTGGCATCCAGGGAATGTGTGTGCTCACTTTGGCAGCGACCGGGCCAACGGCGACTGAGATTAGCTGCACACAAACTGCGAGGACTCCGTCCGTGTGTCCGTACACACGGACGGACGGACGGACGGACGGACGCACGGACACACGGACGGACGGAGGGGAAAACATACTCTCCCCCAAGCCTCCGGCTGGTGGAGACAATAAGATGTCCCTATTATGACAGGAATCTGTACCCAGTATGTTGTGTACAGGAGTACAAAGGAGAATAGTACATGAAACAGGGATAGGTGATGATGATAAGATGTGTTACTAGATAAGATGTGTTACTAGGTGGTATTTGTCCCTAACAGGCATCAGTATCTGAATGATACGTAGCATGATAAGCAGTGAGTGCATCTGTCAATGCAGTTTCATATCCATGGTAAGCAGCCATTACTTTATTTGCAGTGCGGGGGGAGATAACCTTTACCGTTAAATAGTTTGCACTTTATTTTTTTCATAATATTTGACAATATTTAATCTAGATTTGTGTACAATAATTAAGTCTCTCCGGAAGCTGGAGCTGCTTCATTGATTGTGAATGGGACACCAGACCAACTGTGTACAGTACATAATGTCCAGGCTGGATTTCTGAGGATATGGATACTTTTTCTGATTTGTAACAGCTACTAATATGACGCAAACGCTAATATGAAGCAAACAGAGGCCATAAAGTCCTCCTCCCACTCATATCCAGAGCGGCTTCTTCTCTTCTTCCAGCCATTAAAAAAAAATAAGAAGTGTGTGTGTTTGTGCATGTGTGCGTGCGTGCGTGTGCGTGCGTGTGTGTAGGTGGGTTGAATGACCCGGACTGAGGGAGACCCTCATTATTCCTCAGTCAGTTGTTATCTAGAGTGTGTTGTGGGGGAGTAGAACATTAGTTAAGAACAACCAAAGACAAAAAGTATTTATCTCCATGCGTGCGTGCGTGCGTGCGTGCGTGCGTGCGTGCGTGCGTGCGTGCGTGTGTGTGTGTGTGTGCGTGTGCGTGTGCGTGTGCGTG